>NC_079495.1:4494638-4794638 GCF_030052815.1 Hevea brasiliensis | reverse complement strand
TAAATCATAAAAATCGAATTACATATTTTAGAAACTGAATCGAACCGAAATTGATGAAAAGCTGAATCAAACTGAACTATTTTATTTCGATTCGGTTCAAACTAATCGGTTTTGATTTTGATTGATTTTCTAATTTAGACTTGATTTTTAAGTTATTTGGTCTGATTTTGACCTTAGTTTGAACTTAATAACCATTAATCAATGAAATTAAATAATTTATATATATATATAATTACATATAATTCATAAATTCTCCATAAAAATAAATCAATTTAAAAATCAATAAACTTATTCTCTTCAGTTCGGTTTAACTGATTTTTTTCTCTTCAAAACCGAACCGAACTGAAATAACAGAAATTTTTATAATATAAAGTCGAACCGAACCGAACCGAATTACCGAGTTAAAGTGGTTCGATTCATTTTATTTAATTTGAACTGAATAATGCTCACTCCTATGGGATATGGGAGAGAAACACTACTAGTAAAGGAAAAACATTACATTGGAATACCTTACAATTTTTTTATTATATTATAGTAATATTACAAATTACTTATTTTTAATGCATTTTATTAAATCATTTGACTAAATAATGCGTTTTATGTTTATTTGTAGTTTAGTAGAAAAATCAATATAATTGATTTGTCTATTTCTTAATATAAAAAGTTAAAAGTTTAAATCTAGATTGCTTTCTTCTTTAAAAAAAATAAAAGCTAAAGTATAAAAAGCTTAATATTGAATTCTTCTAATAAAAAAGAGAACATATTCTTCATAATCTAATTAATAAAAAATTGAACACCCAATCTATAAAATAAAGAGTAAATTAATGAACTAAGCAACAAATTATTGACTTAATAAAAATATTAAAAAAATAATTAAAGCAATTAATTGATGGATATTTTTATTATTCTTTAACAAATTAAATATCATCTAAAATTAATAAAATTGAAATGACGATTTTAGTGCAATGATCAAATTTTATCCACCACCTTTATTGAATTTGATGAGAATCTCCGCCCACTAAAATGGCGGAGAAATGAAGGATTTCAATCATATTCGTCCCTTTCCTTTCAAAAAATAAGTGTTATAAAACCAAATAGATAGGTATGAACTCCACTCCTCTCCTCTGCTCTTCTCCTCTCCCTCTTTTCTTCTTTATATTTCTTTCTTAGCAGCTACCGATAAATTTCTCACAAATAACAATCCCCATATCAATTATTTTCTTTCTTTTTTTTTTTCAATAGACTCTCAATTTTGTGTCCATTTTAAATAAATCTGAAGTTTTTTCTCGATATTGAAATCTTACGATCTTCCCATTACTAAGATTCAGTTTTCTCTCATTTATTATGGTTTTATTTGTTTCTTATTGTATTTGATTGGCTTTTTGATAGTTTGAAATACTACATGAATCATTGAATTTTTTTTATTAAAGACTTTTGATATTCGAGTACAGGTAGTGATTCTACCAATAGAGTCTAATAGTAAATCTATTTTTCCAATGATATTTGCTAGTTTAATCTCTTTCTATGTGTTTTAGAGGTAACAAGTTCTCAGAAATATAATGCTGTAAAAAGTAATTTTATCGTCCAAAATGAAAAGAATACCAATTATTACCTGTAAGATTAATCTCATCTATTCAGATCATTTTTGAATAAAAATTTTTCATTGTCCATATTTATATTATTTTGTGAAAAGATTATATTGTACTTATTTTATAATTATAATATTATTCCTAAATTGCCAAATTTTTCATAAAAAATAGTGTTATATTATTTTTAATTTTTTTTTTATCTTATAAAGATGTGAAATCTTATTTATAATTGAATATACTAATTGGAATAGCACATGCTTTGAAAAGCGGAGTTTAACTTTAAATGTTTAAAATTGTTACTATTAAAATATTACAATAAATTAATATTAACATGTAAATTATTTAAAATTCTTATTTAAATATTTTTTACTAATATTTCTAAAACCTTGTTTACTTTTAAGTTTTGACTTTGTGATCTTATATATCTCACAAAATTCTGTTGATTTTCATTCAAGAGTTAGGGCTAATGAAAACGGATAGAAAATTTTATTCTGGTTTCAAATTTAATTTTAATTTTAGTCTCAATTTTGATTTTAATTAAATTTAATAGTATATTTTAAAATGAAAAATTTGATTTTTACATAAATTAGGTCAATCGATTTTGATTCAATTCTAATTCAATTCAAAATTGATTTAATCAATCTAAATTTAATCAATTTTAATTCAATGTCATTCTTAAATTAGATCAATTTAATGTATATCATAATTTTTCACTGTAAAAAGATTGTTATCAGTCTTTACATATAAATATTAGAAATTCTCCTTATACAGTTAAGAATAGTAGAAACTTAAAATAAAAATAAAAATAAAAATAAAGACACTAAGAACAAGTAGCTAATTTAAAATTAGTGGCTGCAGTTAAATTAATTAAAATCATATGAGGTCATTAGAGAGGTCAATCATTCAAATTAAAGGGTTTATAATTTGTTTTAATTCATATCAAATTTAAATTAATTTAATTAAAAGCTATCTCAACTCAGTTATTTATAGGACTTGAAATTCATCAATTTAGATTGATTCGATAGTTTGAATTATAATTTAAAAAATTAAATAAAAATCAATTTTTATAAATATTAATATTTTGATTATTTGAAACAATATCTAATTCATGAATTGATCTGAATTTAATTTAAAATTTTTATAGAAATTTTAAAAATAATTTAAATAAATCTATAATTTAAAATGAGTTCATCAAAATTAGTTAAAAAAGAAAAAATGGCAAAACCCAGTCAATCCCGAAGTGGCCCCCTAACTTCAAAAATGCATATATCAATGTTTTGGACCCCTTAATTAAAAAGAAAATCACTGTTTACTTGTAATTCTAGGCCTGTTTTTAATTACCATTAGCAAATTGATTAAATGTTAGTAGTAGATACTAGCTGCTAGTAGTTAGTTTTTTATATAGTGATTTAAAATAAAAGTATTCAGTAAAAATAATTGTTAGATTAGTTGTTAAATATAAAAATAATATTATTATCTTATTGACTCTAGTCACAACGCTCTCCTAACTTCTAAAAGTTAGGAAAAATAGTTTTTCTTAAACCATTATCTCAACTTTTAAACACCACTATAAATACTTTATTATTAAACAATATAAATAAAAGAGATGGTATTTTAATTATGGTTAAAATATAATGAAGCCTTGAAAATTATTGCTGAATAGGGCCTTAATCTTTTAATTGTAATTTTAATGTATATTTTAAATATGCATGAAATTAATATTTAGTTTAATCCTTAAATGATGGTACAATTCTTCTTTTTAATTTTAAATTATATACTTAAGTTCTTGTATTTTTTTCATGTTGAATTTAGAAAATTTATAAATATTATTTCATTTATTGAATGATTTTTTATTTTTTTAGTACAAAATTACACTAAAAGAAATAAGATTAGCAACCAATCAAATCGGTTATTAATCCATTAAAATCGATTGCTAATCGATTTAACAACTGATTCAGTTGGTTGCAATAAGTCTGGTAGCAAATAGCAAGTGACAATCAAATCGGTTGCTAAATTAATTAAATTTAAAAAAATAAAATTTTTGATAAAAAACTATTAGTTGCTATTAGAAATCAATTTAGCAATCGAAATCGGTGAATAACGGCAACCAAAATATAATCAGTTGAAAAAAAAATTGGTATCTTTAATTTTGTGATTTTACAATTATTTTGCAAGGGTTGCTATTTGCAACTAATTTAACAATCAAAAATTTTTTTGCTAATTTAAAAAAAATAAAAAAAAATTAAAATTTCAAATAAAAAATGCAGATAAATAAAATTTTCAAATTACTAAAATAATAAATTATTAATAAAAATTAGTGCTAAAAATTATTTTTAAAAATACTTTGAAAAATTACTAATAATAACTACTATCAAATATAAACAAGAAATTAAATATAAAAACATATCTATAAGACAAATTACTAAAAAAACTAACATATATATTATAACAAAGAATCACTAAAAATTAATATTATAAATAATTTAATAACAAAAAATACATTTGTATAAAAATTTTTATTTTATGTTAAAGAAAAAAAAATTAAATAAAAAAGAAGAGAAAGAAAAAGATGACGGAGAAAACAGATGAAAAAGAAAAAGATAATGAAAAAAAATAAATGAGAAAGAAAAATATGAAAAAAAATATACAAGAAAAAAGTGATAAAAAAATATGTTAGAAAAAAAAATGATGAGTAAAATAGATGATAATGAAAAAGATGAAGAAAATTAGAAAAAAATGAGTAGTAAAAAAAAAAAGCAATTTATATAAGCAAATTGGTAATCGATTTTAGCAACTGATTATTGGTTTTTGATTTTTTTAAAAAAATTGGACACAAGAATTTTTTAAGGAAAAATTTTGCAACCGATTTGTAATTGATTACAAAATCGATTGCTAATAGTAACTGATTTCAATCGGTTGCAGAAATCGATTGCTAACAGCAATCTATTTGCAAACTAGTTGCAAATCAAAATAAAAAACAAACAATGAGCGAGAATTTTTTAGGGAAAAAAAAATTATAAAATCGGTTGCTATTAATAGCAACCAATTTTAAGTAATTTTAAAAATCAGTTACTATTAGCAACCGATTAGTAAATTAGTTGCAAATTAAAAAAGTAAACAAAAAATTGGGCGAGAATTTTTAGAGAAAAAAAAGATCACAAAATCGATTATTAATAGCAATGATTTCAGTTGTTATAAAATTAATTATTGTTAGCAATTGATTCGCAAATTGATTACAAATAAAAAAAAAAGACTGGGCAGAAATTTTTTTTTGGGGAAAAATTAGTTATAAAAATAGTAACCGATTTGTAAATCGATTGCAAATCATAAAAAAAAAAAATTTAGGTGAAACCAATTTACAATTGATTGCCAAAATCGGTTGCTACTATTAATCGAAAAAGAATCGATTGCAAATAACAACCCATTGCAAATCGATTGCTAATTTTTGCAACCTATTTACAATCGGTTGCCAACACTCAAGCTAATTAAAATAATTTTTTAATTTAATAATCAATTTAAAAAATTAATTACTATTAACAATAGATTTTAGCAACCGATTTCTTAATTATGGTTGCTAATCATATATTTAAGATTCTTTTAATATCAACTGATTTATAAACTATAAATAGTTTGCTAATAGCAATCGATTTTAGCAATCAATTATAAATCAGTTGCGAGTAACAATTAATTTTAATAATTAATTATAAATAAGTTGCTAATAATAACTGATATAGAAATCGATTCTTGAATCGGTTGTTAAATTTTTTTTTAAAATTAATTATTTTATCGAAATTATAAATTGATTGTAAAATTAATTACTAGCAAATTTCAGTTAGTTGCAATAATCATTACAAAATTGATTGTTTTTTGTAGTGAAAATTTTTAAATACTACGCATAATATAATGTTTAGATGAGATATATATGTTAAATTTGAAATTTAAAAAATCTCTTAACTTTTAACAATTTCTTAATTATTACATTATCAAATTTATTGGTTTGATTCTATTAATGTCAAATTGAAAAGCGAAAATTCAACTAATAAAAATTTCAATGGAATTGATTGATTATATTGTTTTTTAAATAAATTATTTAATGGCAAATTCATATTATATAAAGATTAAATGATATACATATACATATTTTTAGATATATTCACAAAAAGGATAATATTATTTTTTTAATTTAATTTTTCAATTATATATTTTGATTCAGATTTGTTAGAGATAGAAGGATATTTTTAGGGTTATCATTTACAAATTTAAATTTTTAAATTGAGTAGTTTTTTAGAGTTTGAGTCATAACTATTCCATTTATCAATTAAATATCTCAACACAAAGTAAAATGACTTTAAATCTAGTAGACATATGCATGTGAAAGTGTGTTAGAGATATATCACTCTTCATAAAGTTCTTACTTATAAGTTTAAATTTTTAGGTTAAAGTATTTTTTTTTATTAAAATTTTTTCCAAAATTTAGTAAGATTGTGAATCAGTTGCTAAATTTTAGAGCCAATTAAAAGAGCTTTATAATTTAGTAACTGATTTAAAATCGGTCACTAATCGTATATTAAAGATTTTTCTAATATTGATTAACAATTAATTTAGTAATTAATTATAATTCAATTACTATTAATAATAAATTCTTGAATAATTTCTAAAATTTTTAAAAATAATTATTTTATTAAAAAAATTAAAATCACAAATCGATTATAAAATCTAATTGTTAAAAAATGATTGCAAATTTATTTGTTTATTTATGCAATAATATCATCAATGTGGATTTGAATTTAGAAAAAAAAAATTCCTCTTAATTATTTTTTTTATAAAAACAAAAATAAGAATCGTGATATACAATATGAATACACAAATTTATAGCAGCCATTAAATTGATGGTCCTTGTTAGCATTAATAATAATAATAATAATAATAATAATAATAATAATAAGATGAGCAACAAGTCATTTATGTGAAAGTAAATTACAAAGGCGTAATCAAATAAATATGAATAAATTACAAAGGCGTAATCAAATAAATATGAATACCCTTATTGATGAAACAAGAATTGAATTCTCAACATCCACTTCATTGAAATGCATGCAAAGCATTTAGTGAGTTACCTACAGAAGATTAGCCTCTAAAAATCTAAAAATGGGATGGAGCTATTGATTTTTTACTTTACATGTCAATGGCAGACAAGCATTCAAAACCATGCCATTACCAGCCAAACTCTAACAGGGATTCAAGTGATTGCCATTAACAACATTTATGCAATCTTTGAATTTTTTTTTTTCTTTCTTTTCTCTCTCAAATTGACTATTTCAAAATTAATTTTGTAGAGGAATTATTTTATTTTTTTTTTTAAAAGAAATATCAGAGAGTTAGGTGGTGTTTATAGCCAACCCCACCTTTAAATTCCAGTTGCTTTTCTCGGTGACATTCTTCAATGCTCCCATTATTACTCACAATCACCACGAGAGATTCTTTTCTTTTTTTTATTAAAAAAAATTTACAAATTTATTTATAATTTTTATTTTTAATAATTTTGTTTGATAATTTTAAAAGCTAAAATGTTATTCAAATATGCTGTTTTTGTAACACCCAAATTTTTAAATTTATTATTTTGTGAGTAATATTAATATTTTAATTTTATTTAAATTTTAGCAAATTATTTGAAATTTTTCGGATTTTAGAAATTGGGTTTGATTTTTCAAAAATATAAAACTTTGATGATTTTTAAAAATTAATTTAAAGACCACGTGACAAAACTAAAAATTATTTGGATTCTATGGATTTTTCTGAGTTTTTTGAAATTTTTTCGAAATTTTTGGACCTCGTTTTTTGTCCCAAGGCAGAGTAAAAATTCAAAATTTTATATCTTGAATCAGACCAGCCGAATCAAACCGGACCGGATCGGACCGATCGAATCGGACCAGCCATTTTCTTTTTCTTCCTTCTTCTCCCTCGCGCGCTCGACCTCTCCTCCTTCCCTTCCCGTTTTCTCTCTCCTCCCTCACCCCAGGCCGCGCCGCTGCCACCCAGCCTTCCCCACCTCACCGGCGCACTGCCCCACTACCTCCCCACGGCTGGTCGACACTCCAGGCAGCCGGAAAACGAGCGCGAAGACCACCAGACGCGTGCGCATCGTTTCGGCTTCCCGACAGAAATCTGACCGATCCGGCTACCGATTGGGCCAGGTCTTGTGTCAAACACCATCTACACCTCGAGAGCTTTCCATAGACACCAAGAACACCAAAATCCATTGAGCGGTTTGTCCAATTTTTATCCGGGAAGTTTTAGCCCATTTTGATTTTTGGGCTAGATTTCTCGCAAACCGTGAACCCCACGAGAAAACCGAGAGTACCAGAGCTCTCCACTCGTCGAGAGCTTCGCGGCAATATAAATTTCAAAATTTTCTGATACCGTTTTTCAGTAGGTCCCATGAAACTTTGCAGTATTTTTTTGAGCATTAAATGAGCTTAGAAAATTCCGTAAAAATTTTATACTAACCCCCGTGTTGTGGACTTCGTGTAGGTACCTTCAATTCGCAGAAATTCGATAGTTGTCCGGGTTTGTGAATTTCTGGCTGGACAGATCGGCTACCGAAAAAGTTTTGGAATTGGATCGAGATTTTGGCTACCCTACCATTGTCAGACGTCTCGAGCGCATCCCCGGAGTCAGAATCGGCATAGGTAAACCCGAACCTTGTTTTTTTGTAATTTTTCTAGTGCTTAAATGGGATTAAAAATCCATAAAATATTCGTGGTAGCTCAAAAAATTATGATTCTTTTTGCAATAGCTTGGTAATATTGGTAAGGACCGCGGGGCAAAGTTTTAGAATTTTTAGAGTTTATTTGGGTAGTTTTTGCAAAAAGGGTCAATTATAAGGACTAAACTGTAATTTTACATATTGTGATTGATGCCTGTTTGGATAGGCCCAGGAGGGGCTGTGTGATGTGATTGAGTTGTGGGTATATAGTTGGTAGAAATAGAAGTGTGTTTTAAACCCATTTGCAGGTTGGGTAGGTCCTAAGTATAGGGGAGACTCTGCCGGATTTTCGGCACGACTTAGGACGTCTTTGGTCTTTTTCTTAGTTTGTATTGAGTCAAATTTATTAAATCATTATAATAAAATTATTAGGTGAGCCGAGACAGCCTTCCTCTTCCGCTCAGCCGTCACAGTGACTTCAGTTGAGTCTGTGAGTAAAATATTAATTTTAATTATAATTTCGATATTATTATATGTTCAAGCATGCCCATGCATCACTTATATGTAAATATCTATGTAGTTAAAATCTAGGCATGTTTTATGTTGCATTCATAACTGTTAAGTGCCATGGATGTTGTTGTGGTAATTTGGAGTAGTGTGCGTGAGTTGGTGTACGTGTGGTGTGGTGTTGGCTATGGACAGGACGGGTAGACACAGCTTGAGATCTTTGCTGGGACCCGGTCCTTCGGGGTAGACACGGCTTGAGTTTTTCGCTGGGACCCCGATTTGGTTTATTAAATGGAAGTCCGAGCTTGAGTTCTTCACTGGCACAGTTTGGATTAAGAGAGCTGTATAGGGGATCAGCTCCCATATATGTATTGTTTGACATTATCAGGTGTGTGAGTGCTCCAAATTACCTTTTTGCTGTAATGATGTGAAAATATTGCTGATGTTGCATTTCACTCTACAGGGTGCATTAGCTTTAGATAGTTATAGAGATTATGGTTAAAATTGATATTTTACTCTCTGAGTCGAACGCTCACTCCTATTCATTATTTTTCAGGCTACAGGAGGATTTTTATTGTGGTTAACCTGCTTTTCTCCTTCGCAGGTTGTTTATTAATGTTTGTGTAATTTTATTAACTCCTAGAATTTTTGCATGTGTTAGAAATATTTATTTGTTTTGGGGACTGTAATATAATTGTCATGTTGGGCCTATAAACTTATTATTATATGCATGTTTATTAGACTGGATGAGGGAGCTGAGCTCCCATTTATTTTTATAACATTTGAGTATGTGGAGGGTAAGCTGAGCTCCCAAATTGATTATATATTGTGTTTATAGGTCGGGCAAGTCAAAAACTTCCCGTTGAAAGGTCCACTTTATGGCCAGACTCTACCCAGTTGAATTCTTGAAATTGGGCCCAAATGGGCCTTAGAGTTGGGTTAAGGAATAGTTAGGCTTAATATGGGCCTCGGGGGCTTTAGGCTGGCCCAGGTCCTAGTGCTGGTCCGGCCCATAGGTTGGGTCATGACAAATGTGGTATCAGAGCTTAGGCTCCAGATTCATAGGAAAAAATTGTCTAAAGTGTTGGCAAGAGTCTAATAGGAGTCACATGCGAAAAATAGGGTCCACATTCGTCTTGCAGTGTCATCTTTGCTTCTAGTTTCTGCTTCATATAATTATGTATAAATATGAGTCTATAGAGCTGTGTAACATGCTATTTTAAACATTGTGGGCTAATGCTGCTGAATTTCAGGAAAATGCGTAGAAGCAGGAGAGCTACCACTGCACCAGAACCAGATGTGCCTGACGAGGTGTCAGCACAGCATGAGGCGTTTGCCCCGAGGAAGAGGGGTAGGAGGCCTAGAGCTGCTCAAGTAGAGGAGCAGCCACCACCAGTTCAGGAACAGTCTTTTATGGCACAGGGTCCCATGGACCCAATGGCAGCTACTCTATCTGGGTTGTAGAGAACAATCGATATGATGGCACAGTATATGGTCCATCCTCCTCAGTAGCAGTAGTCCACCGCACCAAGAGAGGAACCTTACAAACAGATAATCAATTTCAAGAAGTTGGTGCCTGGTACTTATGATGTGTCAGACAATGCATATCAGTTTTTGGATTCCTATAGACAGGCAGGAATAGAGTTGCAGTTGAATGATAGAAGACTTATAGAGTGTATACAGTACGTCATGGGGCCTATGCCTAGATAATGGATGAATGACTATATATTACCTCGAATGGAGGGTTTGTCGTGGACTCAGTTTATGGAACTTTTCATCAATCAGTTTATACCAGAAAGTTTCAGAGATCAAAAGCAGTGGGCCTTTGAGGCCTTAAGACAGAATGGCAGGTCTGTAGATGAATATGCTCTGAGAATTTCGAAGGCGGCAGTATGCCCCACGATAGTAGCTACAGAAACTATGAAGGTGAAGAGATTCCTAAAGGGGCTTGACAGGAGGTATACAAACCTGGCCATGATGTCTGATCAGTCTTTTGATGTGGTAGTTGATCGAGCCAGACAGATTGAGATTAGCTATGTTGTGGATGACAGCGGAAGGGCAAAGAAAAATAGAGCAGAGGGTTCTTCAGGTGTTCTCCACATGGGTACTACGGATAGTGGTGGCCAAACTAATTACAGAGGAAGAAGCAGGAATAAGAGGAGTGGTTTTAGACACAAATCTCGAAGATCTGCACTGTGGTATGGATCCAGGTGGTCACGATTGGATAGCGAGCCTGGTCCGTCCAGGATCCTCCTTGGCACCTTGTGCACAGTGTGGAAGAGGACATTCAGGACCTTGTATGATGGGTTCAGGAGTATGCTTCAGATGTGGCCAACAATGTCACTTTGCTAGGGAATGCCTCGTGTTCAGCAAGCCACAAATAGGGTCATAGGGTTCTATTGCAAATGTTCCTCGTCAGTTGTATCCTGGTGCTTCCAGCATGGTAGGCAGTCAGTTTAGTGGCCAGCAGGGCCGAGGACAAGGGGGACGTGGATTTGGAGGTAGATCAGGGGGTAGAAGTCAGTATCAGGGTTCTGCAACGCAGGGTAGGGGTCAAGCTCGGGTTTTCACCCTGACCCACCTGGATGCTCAGGCTTCCAATGCAGTTGTGGCAGGTATTCTTCTAGTCTGTTCCTATGAGGCTCGTGTTTTGATAGATCTGGGTGCTACGCACTCATTTGTCTCCCCTGTGTTTGCTATGAGATTGGGTAGAAACCCTATAACTTTAGAATGCCCTTTGTCTGTAGCTACCCCACTTAGTGATAACATAGATGTAGATATGGTTTTTTTGGGTAGCCCAGTGGTAGTGGATGGAAAGATCCTCCCAGCAGACTTGGTTCCTCTACCAGTAATAGATTTCGATGTAATTTTGGGGATGGATTGGTTGGCAACTCATTATGCCACTTTAGACTGTAGGAACAAAAAGGTGTATTTCCACATACCTGGTGTGGAAGTGTTTAGCTTTAATAGTGACAAGAGCGTAGCTCCATATAATTTGGTGTCAGTAATTAATGCTAGAAAAATATTGAGGCGTGAATGTCAAGGGTATTTGGCATTGGTAAGAGATACATCTGTAGAAGGTGTCAACATGGAAAATGTTCCTGTTGTCAGAGAATTATGGATGTCTTCCCTGAGGAGCTTCCAGGGTGGCCACCAGGAAGGGAAATAGAGTTCTGTATTGATGTTGTGCTGGGTACAAACCCCATATCAATGCCGCCTTACAGGATGGCACCAGTAGAATTGAAAGAGCTAAAGGAGCAACTACAGGAGCTTTTGGACAAGGGTTTTATACGTCTGAGCACTTCACCCTGAGGTGCTCCTGTTCTATTTGTGAGAAAGAAAGATGGGTCCTTGAGGTTGTGTATTGACTATGGACAGCTGAACAAGGTGACTGTGAAGAACAAGTATCCACTTCCTCGGATCTATGATCTGTTTGATCAGCTCCAAGGGGCTAGAATTTTTTCTAAGATAGACCTGCAATCAGGCTACCATCAGTTGAGAATCAGGAATGAGGATGTGTCCAAAATAGCATTTAGGACAAGATATGGTCATTATGAGTTCTTGGTGATGTCTTTTGGACTCACTAATGCACCAGCAGCCTTCATGGACTTAATGAACAGGTGTTTAGGCTATTCCTGGACCATTTTGTCATTGTATTCATAGATGACATTTTGGTGTACTCTCGGACCGAGGAAGAACATATGTGGCACTTGAGGATGGTGTTGCAGACTTTGAGGGAGCACCAGCTATATGCCAAAATTTCAAAATGTGAATTTTGGCTAGAAAGCATCTCATTCTTGGGACATGTGGTTTCCAGTGAAGGCATTCAAGTAGATCCCAAGAAAATTGAAGCTGTAACTGATTGGCTTAGGCCTACAACAGTCACTGAGGTGCGAAGTTTTCTGGGCCTAGCTGGCTACTATAGGCGTTTTGTGCAGGATTTTTCTAGGATAGCAGCTCCCCTAACTAAGTCGACTCGGAAGAATGTTCCATTCATTTGGAAAGATGATTGTGAGGAGAGTTTCCAGAAGCTTAAGGAGTGTTTAACCACCGCCCCTATGTTGACACTACCAAAGAGTGGTGAAGGATATATCGTGTACTGTGACGCCTCCAGAGTTGGCTTAGGGTGTGTTTTGATGCAGAATGAAAAAGTAGTAACAGAATTACCCCACTCATTATTTGGAAATGGCGGCTGTGGTCTTTGCACTAAAAATCTGGAGACACTACCTGTATAGTGAAGTGTGCGAGATATACACCGACCACAAGAGTTTGAAGTACATCTTCCAACAGAGGGATTTAAACTTGAGACAGAGGAGATGGATGGAGCTTCTGAAGGACTATGATTGCACCATCCAGTACCACCCTGAAAAGGCCAATGTAGTAGCAGATGTTTTGAGCAGAAAATCTCCTGGCAGCTTAGCGCACCTATCAGCGGAGAAGAGACCGTTGATTCAGGAAGTACATGAGTTGATGGATCAAGATCTAATCCTAGATCTTTCAGATGAGGGGGTATTGTTGGCTCATTTTTCAGTGAGACTAGACCTGCGAGATAGAGTCAGAGTTTGCCAGCACAGAGACCAATAATTGATGAAGATCATAGAAAGAGTACAGCAGGGTGAAGGTGGTGAGTTTGGATTTGCCAATGATGGCGCCCTTATGCAAGGTTCCAGGATATGTGTGCTCGATGTGAATAATCTCAGAGATGAAATCATGCAAGAGGCACACTATACACTATATAATGTCTACCCAGGCTCCACCAAGATGTACCACGATGTGAAAGATAGCTATTGGTGGAATGGCATGAAGAGAGACATAGCAGACTTTGTGTCCAAGTGCTTGACTTGTCAGAAGGTAAAGTTTGAACACCAGAGGCCGTCAGGGAAGCTGCAAGAGCTCCCTATCCCATAATGGAAGTGGAAAATGATTACTATAGATTTTGTGACTGGGTTACCTCGTACCACGCGAGGATATGATTCGATATGGGTAATTGTAGACCGCCTAACTAAATCAGCTCATTTTTTGCCTGTGAAGACTACATATTCTGTGGCACAGTACGCCCTACTCTATATTCGAGAAATTGTCAGATTGCATGGAGTTCCTGCTTCCATAATATCTGACAGAGGGCCCAGTTCACTTCTCGGTTTTGGAGGAAGTTGCAGGAGGCACTTGGCACACAGTTGAACTTTAGTACTGCTTTCCACCCTCAGACAGACGGACAGTCCGAAAGGACAATCCAAACACTGGAAGACATGCTTCGCATGAGTGTTTTGGATTTTGGAGGTCAATGGGATGATCAGCTAGCTTTGATAGACCTAGTGCAGTACACTTCAGAGATAGTTACTTTAATCAGGGAATGATTGAAAACAGCTTTCAGTAGGCAGAAGAGTTATGCAGACCCCAGACGGAGGGATGTGGAGTTTGTAGTAGGCGACTATGTATTCCTGAAGGTTTCTCCGATGAAGGAAGTCATGAGATTTGGAAAGAAGGGCAAGTTGGCACCTCGGTATATTAGACCTTTTGAGGTTACTGATAGAGTTGGAGCAGTTGCCTACCGGTTGGAGTTACCACCCAACCTTTCTCATGTTCATCCTGTATTTCACATCTCCATACTCAGGAAATACATACCTGATCCTTCTCATGTGCTACAGCCGGATGTAGTAGAGCTGAAAGAAAACTTGACGTTTGAGGAGCAACCTGTAGCCATAGTGGACTACCAAGTGAGGCAGCTAAGATCAAAACAGATCCTATGGTTAAGGTTTTCTGGAAGAGCCAGTTAGTGGAAGAGTGCACCTGGGAGTCAGAGCGGAACATGCATAGTAAGTACCCTTATCTATTCATTGTATAATTCTGTACCTTATTCTGCCTTGTGTAAAAATTCGAGGACTAATTTTATGTAAGGGGGAAAGAATGTAACACCCCAAATTTTTAAATTTATTATTTTGTGAGTAATATTAATGTTTTAATTTTATTTAAATTTTAGAAAATTATTTGAAATTTTTCAGATTTTAGAAATCGGGTTTGATTGTTCGAAAATATAAAACTTTGATGATTTTTAAAAATTAATTTAAAGACTACGTGGCAAAACTAAAAATATATTTGGATTCTATGGATTTTCTGAGTTTTCTGAATTTTTTTGGAATTTTTGGACATCATTTTTGGTCCTAAGACAGAGTAAAAATTCAAAATTTTATATCTTGAATTGGACCGGCCGAATCAAATTGGACTGGATTGGTTCTTTTTCTTCCTTCTTCTCCCGCGCCCGACCTCTCTTCCTTCCCTTCCCGTTTTCTCTCTCCTCCCTCACCCCCAGGCCACGCCGCCACCACCCAGCCTTCCCCACCTCACTGACGCACGGCCCCACCACCTTCCCACAGCCGACCAACGCTCCAGGCGGCCGGAAAACGCGCGTCAAGACCACTAGACGCACGCGCGCTGTTTCGGCTTTCCGGTAGAAATCCGATCGATCCGGCCACCAATTGGGCCGAGTCTTGTGTCAAACACCATCTACATCTCGAGAGCTTTCCATAGACACCAAGAACACCAAAATCCATTGAGCGGTTTGTCCAATTTTTGTCCGGAAAAATTTTAGCCCATTTTGAACTTTTGGGCTAGATTTCTCGCAAACCATGAACCCCACGAGAAAACCGAGAGTACCAGAGTGCTCCACTCATCGAGAGTTTTGCGGCAATATAAATTTCAAAATTTTTCGACACCGTTTTTCAGTGGGTCCCACGAAAATTCTCAGTATTTTTTCGAGCATTAAATGTGCTTAGAAAATTCTGTAAAAATTTTATACTAACTCCCGTGTTGTGGGCTTCGTGTAGGTACCTTTAATTCGCGGAAATTTGACAGTTGTCTGGGTTTGTGAATTTCTGACCAGATAGACCAGCTACTGAAAAAGTTTTGGAATTGGATTAAGATTTTGGCTATCCCACCATTGTCAGATGTCCCGAGCACGTCCCCAGAGTCGGAATCGGCATAGGTAAACCCGAACCTTGCTTTTTCGTAATTTTCTAGTGCTTAAATGGGATTAAAAATCCATAAAATATTCGTGATAGCTCAGAAAATTATGATTCTTTTTGCAATAGCCTGGTAATATTGCTAAGGACCGCGGGGCATAGTTTTAGTATTTTTAGAGTTTATTTGGGTAGTTTTTGCAAAAAGGGTCAATTATAAGGACTAAACTATAATTTTACATATTGTGATTGATGCCTGTTTGGATAGGCCCAGGAGGGGCTGTGTGATATGATTGAGTTATGGGTATATAGTTGGTGGATATAGAAGTGTGTTTTAAACCCATTTGCAGGTTGGGTAGGTCCTAGGTATAGGAGAGACTCTGCCAGATTTTAGCACGACTTAGGATGTATTTGGTCTTTTTCTTAGTTTGTATTGAGTAAAATTTATTAAATGATTGTAATGAAATTGTCAAGTGAGCCGGGACAGCCTTCCTCCTCCGCCCAGCCACCACAGTGACTTCAGTTGAGTCTGTGAGTAAAATATTAATTTTAATTATAATTTCGATATTATTATATGTTCAAGCATGTCCATGCATCACTTATATGTAAATATCTATGTAGTTAAACTCTAGGCACATTTTATGTTGCATTCATAACTGTTAAGTGCCATGGATGTTGTTGTGGTAATTTGGAGCAGTGTGCGTGAGTTAGCGTGCGTGTGGTAAGGTGTTGGCTATGGACAGGACAGGTAGACACGGCTTGAGATCTTCGCTGGGACCCGGTCCTTCAGGGTAGACACGGCTTGAGTTCTTCACTGGGACCCCGATTTGGTTTATTAAGTGAAAGTCCGAGCTTGAGTTCTTCACTGGCACAGTTTGGATTAAAAGAGCTGTATGGGGGATGAACTCCCATATATGTATTGTTTGACATTATCGGGTGTGTGAGTGCTCCAAATTACCTTTTTGCTGTTATGATGTGAAAATATTGCTGATGTTGCATTTCACTCTACAGGGTAAATTAGCTTTAGATAGTTATAGAGATTATGGTTAAAATTGATATTTTACTCTCTGAGTCGAACGCTCACTCCTGTTTATTATTTTTCAGGCTACAGGAGGATTTTTATTGTGGTTAACCTGCTTTTCTCCTTCGCAGGTTGTTTATTAATGTTTTTGTAATTCTATTAACTCCTAGAATTTTCGCATGTGTTAGAAATATTTATTTATTTTGGAGACTGTAATATAATTGTCATGTTGGGCTTGTAAACTTATTATTATATACATGTTTGTTGGACTGGATGAGAGAGCTAAGCTCCCATTTATTTTTATGACATTTGTGTATGTGGAGGGTGAGCTAAGCTCCCCAATTGATTATATATTGTGTTTACAGGTCGGGTGAGTAAAAAACTCTCTATTGAAAGGTCCACTTTATGGCTGGACTCTGCCCAATTGAATTTTTGAAATTGGGCCCAAATGGGCCTTAGAGTTGGGTTGAGGAATAGTTATGTCACGACCCAATCTATGGGCCGGACCGGCACTAGGACCTGGGCCAGCCTAAAGCCCCCGAGGCCCGTAGTAAGCCTAACTGTTCATTAACCCAACTCTAAGGCCCATTTGGGCCCAGTATCAAGAAAACAAACGGACAGAGTCCGGCCATAAAATGGACTTTCCAACGGGGAGTTTTCGACTCACCCGACCTGTAAACACAATATATAGTCAATTGGGGAGCTCAGCTCACCCTCCACATACTCATCAACATAAAATAAATGGGAGCTCAGCTCCCTCATCCAATCCATCAACATGCATAACATATTTAAGTTTACAGGTCCAACATGATAAAAATATTACATCAAATTCAAATAAATATCGCTAACACATGCGAAATTCTAGGAGTAAATAAAATTACACAAATATGGATAAACAACTGCGAAGGATAAAAGCAGTTAACCTAATAAAATATCCTCCCGTGGCTGTCAGAAAATTTTTGAACAGAGTGAGCGTTCGACTCAGAGTAAAATATCAATTTTAACCATAATCTCTATAACTATCTAAAACTAATGCACCTGTAGAGTGAAATGCAACATCAACAACATTTTCACATCATAACATCAAAAGGTAAATTTGGAGCACTCACGCACTCGTAACATCAATCATAATATATGGAGCCGATCCTCATACTTCACTTAAATCCAACTCGTGCCAACAAGAACTCACTCGGACTTCCACTTAATAACCAAATCGAGGGTCCCAAATAAGAACTCAAGCCGTGACTACCCTCGAAGGATCGGGTCCCAACAAGAACTCAAGCCGTGACTACCCGTCATATCCATAGTCCACACCACATCACACGCACGCCAACGCACGCACACTGCTCCAAATTACCACAACAATATCATGGCACTTTAACATTTATCAATGCATCAAAAATCGTGCCTAGAGTTTAACTACATAAATATATGCATACAAGTGATGCATGGGCATGCTGAACATATAATAATATCGAAATTACAATTAAAATTAATATTTTACTCACGCACTTGACGACAATCACCGTGGCGGCCGGGCGGAGGAAGAAGGTCATTCCGCCACCGACAATTATATTACAATTATTTAATACAAATGACTCAATACAAATCAAGAAAAGACCCAATACGCCCTAAGTCGTGCGAAAATCCACAGAGTCTCCCCTATACCTAGGACCTACCCAACCTGCAAAAGGGCTCAAAACACACTTCTATATACACAATCCATATATACACAACTAAATCACATCTCAAAGCCGATCATGTTCCTATCAAATCAATCTTTAATTACAATATGTAAAATTTCAATTTAGTCATTATAATTTATAATTTTTGAAAAAACTGCTCAAATAAGCTTTAAAAATTATAAAACTCTGCCCCGCAGTCCTTAGAAATATTACTACGCTATTGCAAAAAGAATCGTAATTTTCTAAGCTACCACGAATATTTTATGGATTTTTAATCCTATTTAAGCACTAGAAAATTACGAAAAGCAAGGTTCGGTTTACCTTTGCCGATTCCGACTTCGGAATGCGCCGGATGCCCGACAATGGTGGGGTAGCCAAAACCTCGATCCAATTCAAGACTTTTCCTAGTGGTCTATTCGCCGGAAATTCACGCATCCGGACAACCGTCGAATTTCCGCGAATTGAGGATACCTACACGAAGCCCAATAATAATATATAAAAATCGGGGTGTTACATTCTTCCCCTTACGTAAAAAAATTCGTCCTCGAATTTTACACAAGGCAGAATAAATCACATGATTATACATTGAACAGATAAGAGTACTTGCTACGCATGTCCCGTTCTAACTCCCAGGTGCACTCTTCCACTGACTGACTCCTCCACAAAACCTTCACCATAGGGATCTGTTTTGATCTTAGTTGTCTCACTTGGTAGTCCACTATGGCTACAGGTTGCTCCTCAAATGTCAAGTTCTCGTTTAGCTCTATTACATCTGGTTATAGTACATGAGAAGGATCTGGAATGTATTTTCTTAGCATGGAGATGTGAAACACGGGATGAACGTGAGAAAGGTTGGGTGGTAGCTCCAACCGGTAGGCAACTGCTCCAACTCTATCCGTAACCTCAAAAGGTCCAATATACTGAGGTGCCAACTTGCCCTTTTTCCAAATCTCATGACTCCCTTCATTGGAGAAACCTTCAGGAATACATAGTCGCCCACTGCAAACTCCACATCCCTCCGTCTGGGTCCGTGATAACTCTTACGCCTCCGAAAGCTATTTTCACTGCTCCTCGACAAAGGAAATACCTCTGAAGTGTACTGCACTAGGTCTACATCATGCACCTTCGCTTCCCCCATTTCCGTCCAACACAGAGGAGACCTACACTTTCTTCCATATAGTGCCTCATAGGGTGGCATCCCTATGCTGGAGTGATAACTGTTGTAGGCAAACTCCACCAAAGCTAGCTGCTCATCCCATTGACCTCCAAAATCCAAAACACTCATGCGAAGCATGTCTTCCAGTGTTTGGATTGTCCTTTCGGACTGTCCGTCTGTCTGAGGGTGGAAAGCCGTACTGAAGTTCAACTGTGTGCCAAGTGCCTCCTGCAACTTTCTCCAAAACCGAGAAGTGAATCGGCCCTCTGAGGATATTATGGAACTCCATGCAATCGACTATTTCTCGAATGTAGAGCCGCATACTGTGCACGTAATATGTAGTCTTCACAGGCAAGAAGTGAGCTGATTGGTTAGGCGGTCTACAATTACCCATATCGAATCATATCCTCGCGTGGTACGAGGCAGCCCAGTCACAAAATCCATAGAAATCATTTCCCACTTCCATTCTGGGATAGGGAGCTCTTGCAACTTTCCTGACGGTCTCTGGTGTTCAAACTTCACCTTCTGACAAGTCAAGCACTTGGACACAAAGTTTGCTATGTCTCTCTTCATGCCATTCCACCAATAGCTATCTTTCACATCATGGTACATCTTGGTGGAACCTGGGTGGACATTGTACAGTGTATAGTGTGCCTCTCGCATGATTTCATCTCTGAGATTGTCTACATCTGGCACACATATCCTAGAACCTTGCACTAGGGTACCATCATTGGCAAATCCAAACTCACCACCTTCACCTTGCTGTACTCTTTCTATGATCTTCATTAATTGTTGGTCTCTGCGTTGGGAAACTCTAACTCTATCTCGCAAGTCCGGCCTCACTGAAAAATGAGCCAACAATACCCCCTCATCTGAAAGATCTAGGATTAAACCTTGATCCATCAACTCATGTATTTCCTGAATCAACGGTCTCTTCTCTGCTGAAATGTGCGCCAAACTGCTAGAAGATTTTCTACTCAAAGCATCTGCTACTACATTGGTCTTCCCAGGGTGGTACTGGATGGGGCAATCATAGTCTTCCAGAAGCTCCATCCATCTCCTCTGTCTCAAGTTTAAATCCCATCTGTTGGAAGATGTACTTCAAACTCTTATGGTCGGTGTATATCTCGCACACTTCACCATACAGGTAGTGTCTCCAGATTTTTAGTGCAAAGACTACAGCCGCCATTTCCAAATCATGGGTGGGATAGTTCTGCTCATGCCTCTTCAGCTGCCTTGAAGCATAAGCCACTACTTTTCCATTCCGCATCAAAACACACCCTAGGCCAACTCTGGAGGCGCCACAAAGACACTGCAGTGTATCCTTCACCGCTCATAGGTAGTGTTAACACAGGGCGTGGTTAGACACTCCTTATCCTCATCATTATAACTGACTCTATCGAGCTCTCTTCCTGTCCTTTGCATCTTATCCACTTCCATTTTCCTATTTTTGGTATTGTTGGTATCATTTCAACCTGCTGTACTTATTCCTTAATTTTAGTCCTATCTCATCCTTACACCTTTTCCTTCAAAGATGTCTATCCCATCATCAACTTTAACTTTCTTTTTATTTCTTAGTCTTATCTTGAATACTAGTTTCATTACTTCAAGAATTCTAACCCTATGATTTACTCCTACCAGCACATTCTTCACCTTATGTTACCCATAGAAAATTTTTTTTTTTTTTTCTTGTATCCCCTTTTTCCAACTTAACTATCGAACATTATCATTCCCTATCACCTTAGTAGGAAATTGCTTATCTGGATGAATATGAGCCCCATAAACTATAAGTTCCATCCGAACTAACACTACTGTAGGAAATATGTGTCATGCCTTAATTCCAAACAAGATACTTCACGTGTTCATTCTCCTTAATATAATCATATATACGCCCATAGCTTTCTAAACTTCAACCTCAAATTACCCATCAGAACAATTTCATCTATTGAATCTCAACCATAAATAGTACTTCCTCCACTCATAGTTTAAAACAGTTGCAAGCCTTAGTAGCTAACTCAATTTAACTCCTGTCATTACTGCTCGTCCTTTCATACTTAATACTAGGTATGCACTTACTGTCATTCTCATATCAGAAATTATGTATGAATTTGTGCCTACTAAACTCTCAATAACTAGGTCTCCTTGACTCGGTTCCTTATATAACCTTCTAGAACCAAAAGCACAAGCTAAACTTGAAAAGAAAGAAAATATCCTCTTATATTCAACTACACCCGATTGTCATATTATAACGTTTCACCTAAGTTTCTTGGTCTTTCTCTCCAAATTTCATCATCTCCTAGCACAATTATGCTCTACCTATAAGGTATCATCTGCATGAACCCTTTACCGTACCATTTTCCTTCTTGACATAATATTTTATAATTTATTAACTTTACTTATACTCGACCTATAATTCATATCTATCATCGTTTTTATTGTGCCCTTAACTTTTGTTGATTCCTGAAAGATTTCTCTCACTAATAAATTCTTCCAACACTAATTCCACCCTTATCTAGGGTCATTAATTTGATCCTTGAACTTTCTAGTGATTTATAACCACCCAAACTTGTCATTTCATTTTTTTTTTTTGTTCTACCCCTACTGTTGTCCTGTCGTTATTGCTTCACTACAAAGTGATTCTGTTGATCACACTAACAATGTTTGCCTGACATTCATAACGAACCTCTAACTACCTTTTCACTATCTCAAAAGTCTAAACTAAGCATATGTATCATTATCTATCATTCTTTTCCTCTCATCATACCTATTTGATCCCTTAGACTGACTTTTATTCAACTTACTGCTTACTAACTTCTCTTTCTCTACCTATTTAGGTAGTCCGCAATACCATCGCACACCTTCTAACATTTACTCATTATTATTGTATTCCATACCTCCATCACTTCTCTCACTAATGTGGTCCCATTTTGGGTTTTCCATCCTTGTCATTCTCCTTGCCAAGAATAACACTTAGCCTATCCTATATCTTAACTTTGTTCCTTTTATTATGCGCTCTTTAGGTTGTCCTTTCATTTATTTCCTTTGTCTTACCCAAAATAGAACTTGACTATTCTATCCCTGGTTCCATTCTTCTTCCTAACATGACAGCTGTACCTGCTAACTATATCTTTCAGAGTCTATACCACATTATCACATATCTGTGCTATTCAGATTTGGTCCTTTGACCACTCTAGCTAGTACTTCCACTGGCATTTAGATTATATTGCATCTGCAATCAATTGTCCAAACCTTCATCCTGCACTTTCTCTGTCCATTGGCCTTCTATAATTTATCTTTGCTAATTTATTTCTCTTAACACTATTATAATTAGATTATACTATTGTTTTGAACAATATGAAGTTAGAAAGGAACTCAGGAAATTGCAGTCATACTTTTATCGTATGATGTCTATTCTTATCCTTTAGCTTACATAATACCCTTACTACCTCGAGAACTGATTCTGCAGTAATTTTATTTATTTGTTATTATTATTATTTTTCATGTTTACTCAATTAGCCAAAACTTAAGATTCCGGGCATCCAAACCCGTCATCAAATTCAAAGGATTTACATCCATCGTGATCTGATTACATATGATTCCTATAATGGAACTTGTATCCTCTGCAGGATACCCGAGCCAACTACTCTCTACCACACTCTACAGTCCCATCTGGGACACTATTCCATAAGTCATCATTATCAGTAATAACCTTCGATCCATTCTGAAAAGATAGGACTATATCCTAACTTGCTGCAACAAAGGTACTACATCTACCACCTTGCCAGAACCATGTCAAGTTAATGACTCTTTTATCATATCATAGCTCTATAAATCATCAATTCATAGTTTCGACCTTCTCTAGGTAGTAGAGTTGTACTTTATTCCATACTGATACACACAAGGTATACTATTCTCACTCTATAAGTGTCACCTTTACTTTGCAACTAGTCCAAACCTGCAGTCCGATGGAAACTCTTGATGTAACTCTAGCTCATCTTTGAGTAATCGAGTCACCGACTCTAGTTATCACCCAACCGTGACCTTTCAATATTCTAACTCTAGACTCTTAGCCAGAGTTCCCAACTCCTCTGCAAATATAGAACTCGTTCGGCATAATCTGTACCAAAGCGAAGCCATCTCAAACACCCTCATTATGGAGCACCACGGGGATGCACGCAGCTCTACACAATAATCTCATGTCGATGCATGTCTGCGACTACAGAGCGGACATCGAGAACATTGTATAGTTACTACGATACGTCTGATGGACTAGGTCTCCTAATTTCTTATCTCTCCGAATCTTCTATTATCACAAACTTATTACATTGGGTCATCTACCGATGTTGCCGATGAGTGGTATCCTCATCCTTATCTAGGCAACTGTACTTTTAAGACTCACTTTTATGTACTCGTGTCTTACGAAATGGGCACACCATTTAAACCCATCTTGACAAAAATATAACATTTCTTGGAGTACGTATCCTCATGATAGATCTCACATGTCTACTAACTCTATTTCACATTTCTGTGTACTCCACGAAAATCAAGACACTAACTGAGGTAATCTTATATTTCCCGAGGTACAACGTAGAATCTAGAAACAAAGAATTACAGGAAAAGACGAAACAGAATCCTATACTCCGCATGTGACTCCTAGTAGACTCTTCCCAACACTTAGATAATTTTTCCCTATGAATCTGGAGCCTAAGCTCTGATACCACATTTGTCACGACCCAATCTATGGGCCGGACCGGCACTAGGACCTGGGCCAGCCTAAAGCCCCCGAGGCCCGTAGTAAGCCTAACTGTTCATTAACCCAACTCTAAGGCCCATTTGGGCCCAGTATCAAGAAAACAAACGGACAGAGTCCGGCCATAAAATGGACTTTCCAACGGGGAGTTTTCGACTCACCCGACCTGTAAACACAATATATAGTCAATTGGGGAGCTCAGCTCACCCTCCACATACTCATCAACATAAAATAAATGGGAGCTCAGCTCCCTCATCCAATCCATCAACATGCATAACATATTTAAGTTTACAGGTCCAACATGATAAAAATATTACAGACCAAATTCAAATAAATACTGCTAACACATGCGGAAATTCTAGGAGTAAATAAAATTACACAAATATGGATAAACAACCTGCGAAGGATAAAAGCAGGTTAACCCAGAATAAAATATCCTCCTGTGGCCTGTAAAAATTTTTGAACAGGAGTGAGCGTTCGACTCAGAGAGTAAAATATCAATTTTAACCATAATCTCTATAACTATCTAAAACTAATGCACCCTGTAGAGTGAAATGCAACATCAACAACATTTTCACATCATAACATCAAAAAGGTAAATTTGGAGCACTCACGCACCCTGTAACATCAATCATAATATATGGGGTGATCCCTATCTGACTCACTTAAATCCAACCTGGTGCCAGCGAAGAACTCAGCTCGGACTTCCACTTAATAACCAAATCGAGGGTCCCAGCGAAGAACTCAAGCCGTGACTACCCCTCGAAGGATCGGGTCCCAGCGAAGAACTCAAGCCGTGACTACCCGTCCTATCCATAGTCCACACCACATCACACGCACGCCAACGCACGCACACTGCTCCAAATTACCACAACAACATCATTGCACTTTAACATTTATCAATGCATCAAAAATCGTGCCTAGAGTTTAACTACATAAATATATGCATATAAGTGATGCATGGGCATGCTGAACATATAATAATATCGAAATTACAATTAAAATTAATATTTTACTCACGGACTTGACGACAATCATCTGTGGCGGTGGGCGGAGGAAGAAAGGTCATCGGCTCACACGACAATTATATTACAATTATTAAAAACAAATGACTCAATACAAATCAAGAAAAGACCAAATACGTCCTAAGTCGTGCGAAAATCCGTGAGTCTCCTATACCTAGGACCTACCCAACTGCAAAGGGCTCAAAACACACTTCTATATCCACAATCCATATATCCACAACTCAATCACATCACACAGCCCATCCTGGGCCCATCAAATCAATCATTCATCACAATATGAAAAATTTCAATTTAGTCCTTATAATTGATCATTTTTGCAAAAACTGCTCAAATAAGCTTTAAAAATTATAAAACTCTGCCCCGCAGTCCTTAGAAATATTACTACGCTATTGCAAAAAGAATCGTAATTTTCTAAGCTACCACGAATATTTTATGGATTTTTAATCCTATTTAAGCACTAGAAAATTACGAAAAAGCAAGGTTCGGGTTTACCTTTGCCGATTCCGACTTCGGGAATGCGCTCGGGATGCCTGACAATGGTGGGGTAGCCAAAACCTCGATCCAATTCGAAGACTTTTCCGGTAGCTGGTCTATCTGGCCGGAAATTCACAGATCCGGACAACTGTCGAATTTCCGCGAATTGAGGATACCTACACGAAGCCCAATAATAATATATAAAAATCAGGGGTGTTACATTCTTCCCCCCTTACAGAAAATTCGTCCTCGAATTTTACACAAGGCAGAATAAATCACATGATTATACATTGAACAGATAAGAGTACTTGCTACGCATGTCCCGTTCTAACTCCCAGGTGCACTCTTCCACTGACTGACTCCTCCACAAAACCTTCACCATAGGGATCTGTTTTGATCTTAGTTGTCTCACTTGGTAGTCCACTATGGCTCTGAGTTGCTCCTCAAATGTCAAGTTCTCTTTTAGCTCTATTACATCTGGTTATAGTACATGAGAAGGATCTGGAATGTATTTTCTTAGCATGGAGATGTGAAACACGGGATGAACGTGAGAAAGGTTGGGTGGTAGCTCCAACCGGTAGGCAACTGCTCCAACTCTATCCGTAACCTCAAAAGGTCCAATATACTGAGGTGCCAACTTGCCCTTTTTCCAAATCTCATGACTCCCTTCATTGGAGAAACCTTCAGGAATACATAGTCGCCCACTGCAAACTCCACATCCCTCCGTCTGGGGTCTGCATAACTCTTCTGCCTACTGAAAGCTGTTTTCAGTCGTTCCCTGATTAAAGGAAATACCTCTGAAGTGTACTGCACTAGGTCTACATCATGCACCTTCGCTTCCCCCATTTCCGTCCAACACAGAGGAGACCTACACTTTCTTCCATATAGTGCCTCATAGGGTGGCATCCCTATGCTGGAGTGATAACTGTTGTAGGCAAACTCCACCAAAGCTAGCTGCTCATCCCATTGACCTCCAAAATCCAAAACACTCATGCGAAGCATGTCTTCCAGTGTTTGGATTGTCCTTTCGGACTGTCCGTCTGTCTGAGGGTGGAAAGCCGTACTGAAGTTCAACCGTGTGCCAAGTGCCTCCTGCAACTTTCTCCAAAACCGAGAAGTGAACTGGGGCCCTCTGTCAGATATTATGGAAGCCGGAACTCCATGCAATCTGACTATTTCTCGAATGTAGAGCCGGGCATACTGTGCCACAGAATATGTAGTCTTCACAGGCAAGAAGTGAGCTGATTGGTTAGGCGGTCTACAATTACCCATATCGAATCATATCCTCGCGTGGTACGAGGCAAAGATCCACAAAATCCATAGAAATCATTTCCCACTTCCATTCTGGGATAGGGAGCTCTTGCAACTTTCCTGACGGTCTCTGGTGTTCAAACTTCACCTTCTGACAAGTCAAGCACTTGGACACAAAGTTTGCTATGTCTCTCTTCATGCCATTCCACCAATAGCTATCTTTCACATCATGGTACATCTTGGTGGAACCTGGGTGGACATTGTACAGTGTATAGTGTGCCTCTCGCATGATTTCATCTCTGAGATTGTCTACATCTGGCACACATATCCTAGAACCTTGCACTAGGGTACCATCATTGGCAAATCCAAACTCACCACCTTCACCTTGCTGTACTCTTTCTATGATCTTCATTAATTGTTGGTCTCGTTGGGAAACTCTAACTCTATCTCGCAAGTCCTCCACCGAAAAATGAGCCAACAATACCCCCTCATCTGAAAGATCTAGGATTAAACCTTGATCCATCAACTCATGTATTTCCTGAATCAACGGTCTCTTCTCTGCTGAAATGTGCGCCAAACTGCTAGAAGATTTTCTACTCAAAGCATCTGCTACTCCATTGGTCTTCCTGTGGTGGTACTTGGATGGGGCAATCATAGTCTTCCAGAAGCTCCATCCATCTCCTCTGTCTCAAGTTTAAATCCCATATGTTGGAAGATGTACTTCAAACTCTTCTGGTCGGTGTATATCTCGCACCCTTCTCCATACGTAGTGTCTCCGCATTTTTAGTGCAAAGACTACAGCCGCCATTTCCAAATCATGGGTGGGATAGTTCTGCTCATGCCTCTTCAGCTGCCTTGAAGCATAAGCCACTACTTTTCCATTCCGCATCAAAACACACCCTAGGCCAACTCTGGAGGCGTCACAGTACACGGTGTATCCTTCACCGCTCATAGGTAGTGTTAACACAGGGGCAGTGGTTAGACACTCCTTATCCTCATCATTATAACTGACTCTATCGAGCTCTCTTCCTGTCCTTTGCATCTTATCCACTTCCATTTTCCTATTTTTGGTATTGTTGGTATCATTTCAACCTGCTGTACTTATTCCTTAATTTTAGTCCTATCTCATCCTTACACCTTTTCCTTCAAAGATGTCTATCCCATCATCAACTTTAACTTTCTTTTTATTTCTTAGTCTTATCTTGAATACTAGTTTCATTACTTCAAGAATTCTAACCCTATGATTTACTCCTACCAGCACATTCTTCACCTTATGTTACCCATAGAAAATTTTTTTTTTTTTTCTTGTATCCCCTTTTTTCCAACTTAACTATCAGAACATTATCATTCCCTATCAGCCTTAGTAGGAAATTGCTTATCCTGGATGAATATGAGCCCCATAAACTATAAGTTCCATCTGAACTAACACTACTGTAGGGAAATATGTGTCATGCCTTAATTCCAAACAAGATACTTCACGTGTTCATTCTCCTTAATATAATCATATATACCGCCCATAGCTTTCTAAACTTCAACCTCAAATTACCCATCAGAACAATTTCATCTATTGAATCTCAACCATAAATAGTACTTCCTCCAACTCATAGTTTAAAACAATTTGCAAGCCTTAGTAGCTAACTCAATTTAACTCTGTCATTACTCTGTTCGTCCTTTCATACTTAATACTAGGTATGCACTTACTGTCATTCTCATATCAGGAAATTATGTATGAATTTGTGCCTACTAAACTCTCAATAACTAGGTCTCCTTGACTCAGTTTCTGTTCCTTATATAACCTTCTAGAACCAAAAGCACAAGCTAAACTTGAAAAGAAAGAAAATATCCTCTTATATTCAACTACACCCGATTGTCATATTATAACGTTTCACCTAAGTTTCTTGGTCTTTCTCTCCAAATTTCATCATCTCCTAGCACAATTATGCTCTACCTATAAGGTATCATCTGCATGAACCCTTTACCGTACCATTTTCCTTCTTGACATAATATTTTATAATTTATTAACTTTACTTATACTCGACCTATAATTCATATCTATCATCGTTTTTATTGTGCCCTTAACTTTTGTTGATTCCTGAAAGATTTCTCTCACTAATAAATTCTTCCAACACTAATTCCACCCTTATCTAGGGTCATTAATTTGATCCTTGAACTTTCTAGTGATTTATAACCACCCAAACTTGTCATTTCATTTTTTTTTTTTGTTCTACCCCTACTGTTGTCCTGTCGTTATTGCTTCACTACAAAGTGATTCTGTTGATCACACTAACAATGTTTGCCTGACATTCATAACGAACCTCTAACTACCTTTTCACTATCTCAAAAGTCTAAACTAAGCATATGTATCATTATCTATCATTCTTTTCCTCTCATCATACCTATTTGATCCCTTAGACGACTTTTATTCAACTTACGCTTACTAACTTCTTTTTCTACCTATTTAGGTAGTCCGCAATACCATCGCACACCTTCTAACATTTACTCATTATTATTGTATTCCATACCTCCATCACTTCTCTCACTAATGTGGTCCCATTTTGGGTTTTCCATCCTTGTCATTCTCCTTGCCAAGAATAACACTTAGCCTATCCTATATCTTAACTTTGTTCCTTTTATTATGCGCTCTTTAGGTTGTCCTTTCATTTATTTCCTTTGTCTTACCCAAAATAGAACTTGACTATTCTATCCCTGGTTCCATTCTTCTTCCTAACATGACAAATGTGCACACTAACTATATCTTTGAGTCTATACCACATTATCACATATCTGTGCTATTCAGATTTGGTCCTTTGACCACTCTAGCTAGTACTTCCACTGGCATTTAGATTATATTGCATCTGCAATCAATTGTCCAAACCTTCATCCTGCACTTTCTCTGTCCATTGGCCTTCTATAATTTATCTTTGCTAATTTATTTCTCTTAACACTATTATAATTAGATTATACTATTGTTTTGAACAATATGAAGTTAGAAAGGAACTCAGGAAATTGCAGTCATACTTTTATCGTATGATGTCTATTCTTATCCTTTAGCTTACATAATACCCTTACTACCTCGAGAACTGATTCTGCAGTAATTTTATTTATTTGTTATTATTATTATTTTTCATGTTTACTCAATTAGCCAAAACTTAAGATTAGGGCATCCAAACCAGTCATCAAATTCAAAGGATTTACATCCATCGTGATCTGATTACATATGATTCCTATAATGGAACTTGTATCCTCTGCAGGATACCCGAGCCAACTACTCTCTACCACACTCTACAGTCCCATCTGGGACACTATTCCATAAGTCATCATTATCAGTAATAACCTTCGATCCATTCTGAAAAGATAGGACTATATCCTAACTTCGCAACAAAGGTACTACATCTACCACCTTGCCAGAACCATGTCAAGTTAATGACTCTTTTATCATATCATAGCTCTATAAATCATCAATTCATAGTTTCGACCTTCTCTAGGTAGTAGAGTTGTACTTTATTCCATACTGATACACACAAGGTATACTATTCTCACTCTATAAGTGTCACCTTTACTTTGCAACTAGTCCGAAACCTCTGGTCTGATGGCAACTCTTGATGTAACTCTAGCTCATCTTTGGGTAATCGAGTCACGACTCTAGTTATCACCCAACCGTGACCTTTCAATATTCTAACTCTAGACTCTTAGCCAGAGTTCCCAACTCCTCTGCAAATATAGAACTCTTACGGCATAAGCTGTACCAAAGCGAAGCCATCTCAAACACCCTCATTATGGAGCACCACGGGGATGCACGCAGCTCTACACAATAATCTCATGTCGATCTTGTCTGCGACTTACAGAGCGGACATCGAGAACATTGTATAGTTACTACGATACGTCTGACGGACTAGGTCTCCTAATTTCTTATCTCTCCTGAATCTTCTATTATCACAAACTTTGTCTGTCAGGGTCATCTACTGATGACTGCGTGTAGTGGTATCCTCATCCTTATCTAGGGCAACTGTACTTTTAAGACTCACTTTTATGTACTCGTGTCTTACGAAATGGGCACACCATTTAAACCCATACTGACAAAAATATAACATTTCTTGGAGTCACGTATCCTCATGATAGATCTCACATGTCTACTAACTCTATTTCACATTTACGTGTACTCCACGAAAATCAAGACACTAAGAGGTAATCTTATATTTCCAGGTACAACGTAGAATCTAGAAACAAAGAATTACAGAAAAGACGAAATGAATCCTATACTCCGCATGTGACTCCTAGTAGACTCTTCCCAACACTTAGATAATTTTTCCCTATGAATGGAGCCTAAGCTCGATACCACATTTGTCACGACCCAATCTATGGGACGGCACTAGGACACAGGCGCCACCTAAAGCTCCCGAGGCCCGTAGTAAGCCTAACTGTTCATTAACCCAACTCTAAGGCCCATTTGGGCCCAGTATCAAGAAAACAAACGGACAGAGTCCGGCCATAAAATGGACTTTCCAACGAGGAGTTTTTGACTCACCCGACCTGTAAACACAATATATAGTCAATTGGGGAGCTCAGCTCACCCTCCACATACTCATCAACATAAAATAAATGGGAGCTCAGCTCCCTCATCCAATCCATCAACATGCATAACATATTTAAGTTTACAGGTCCAACATGATAAAAAATATTACAGACCAAATTCAAATAAATCTCGCTAACACATGCGGAAATTCTAGGAGTAAATAAAATTACACAAATATGGATAAACAACTGCGAAGGATAAAAGCGAGTTAACCTGAATAAAATATCCTCCTGTGGCTGTAAAATTTATGAACAGAAGTAAGCGATCGACTCAGAGAGTAAAATATCAATTTTAACCATAATCTCTATAACTATCTAAAACTAATGCACCCTGTAGAGTGAAATGCAACATCAACAACATTTTCACATCATAACATCAAAAAGGTAAATTTGGAGCACTCACGCACCCTGTAACATCAATCATAATATATGGGGTGATCCCTATCTGACTCACTTAAATCCAACACAGTGCGGTGAAGAACTCAGCTCGGACTTCCACTTAATAACCAAATCGGGGGTCCCAGCGAAGAACTCAAGCCGTGACTACCCCCCGAAGGATCGGGTCCCAGCGAAGAACTCAAGCCGTGACTACCCGTCCTATCCATAGTCCACACCACATCACACGCACGCCAACGCACGCACACTGCTCCAAATTACCACAACAACATCATGGCACTTTAACATTTATCAATGCATCAAAAATCGTGCCTAGAGTTTAACTACATAAATATATGCATATAAGTGATGCATGGGCATGCTGAACATATAATAATATCGAAATTACAATTAAAATTAATATTTTACTCACAGACTTGACGACAATCACTGTGGCGGCTGGGCGGAGGAAGAAGGCTGTCCCGGCTCACCTGACAATTATATTACAATTATTTAATACAAATGACTCAATACAAATCAAGAAAAGACCCAATACGTCCTAAGTCGTGCCGAAAATCCGGCAGAGTCTCCCCTATACCTAGGACCTACCCAACCTGCAAAAGGGCTCAAAACACACTTCTATATCCACAATCCATATATCCACAACTCAATCACATCACACAGCCCATCCTGGGCCCATCAAATCAATCATTCATCACAATATGAAAAATTTCAATTTAGTCCTTATAATTGATCATTTTTGCAAAAACTGCTCAAATAAGCTTTAAAAATTATAAAACTCTGCCCCGCAGTCCTTAGAAATATTACTACGCTATTGCAAAAAGAATCGTAATTTTCTAAGCTACCACGAATATTTTATGGATTTTTAATCCTATTTAAGCACTAGAAAATTACGAAAAAGCAAGGTTCGGGTTTACCTTTGCCGATTCCGACTTCGGGAACGCGCTCGGGATGCCTGACAATGGTGGGGTAGCCAAAACCTCGATCCAATTCGAAGACTTTTCCGGTAGCTGGTCTATCTGGCCGGAAATTCACAGATCCGGACAACTGTCGAATTTCCGCGAATTGAGGATACCTACACGAAGCCCAATAATAATATATAAAAATCAGGGGTGTTACAAGTTAGGCTTACTACGGGTCTCGGAGGCTTTAGACTACCCCAGGTCCTAGTGCCGGTCTGGCCCATAGGTTGGGTCGTGACAGTTTTTGTAATCTAGAAATGGATTTTAGGTGGCCCTACTTTACCAATTTATCAACTCAAAAATCTATATGATTCTACTTGAAGCTGGCTAGTTTATATTTATTTGATCAATTCAAGTTTTGACTCAAAAATTAAATGTAAAATTAATTTTTTGAAAAAAATTTGATCAGAAACCGTTCACAACTCACAAATTAACTTGAGTTTAACTTAGGGTTCTTTTTATATAGTAGCCTGATGGATAACCCAAGTCAACTTGGTGTAGGTGTGGCAAATGGGTTGTGTTGGACATGTTCAAAATTATTTCAGATTGCATATTATTTGACTCTCATCTTTTTTTCTGATGAGTTTGAATTTAGTCATTTTAATTTACAGGTTGATTTAGCCGTTTAGGTTACCCATCCATAAAGAATGATAATTTTGGGTGGATTTATCGATTCAAAAAGTTTAGCTTAAGCTCATCTTGTTAATTCTTAATTGAACTTATAGTTCTTCAAAGCACTTGTTTTCAAATCATTTTAGATTTGTGTGAGTTAAAACCAATTATGGATTATTTTAGGCATAATTATAAAATTTGGATCGAATCGAAGATTAATTAGTGAATGAGCCCTCAAATTGATAAGAATTTATAATTGAATTAAATAAAAAAGTGACCTGGTATAATTTAACCGGTTCAATTAATCAATAGAAGATTTTTTTTTTGTATATTAACCCATCAACCTGATCCTTTCATTGGATTAACTTCCGAATCAAATTTAATAACATTGGTTTTAGGTTAGGTGGATATGAATCATATTGGTGAGTTAGCTCAAATTTGCCACAACTAACTTGTTATGATTAAATATATTTTATTAAAATCACGAAAGAGTGTAATTAAAGAAAAATAGTTTACCATTTTAACATAGAATTACATTTAAAGCATATCATCTTTTACTACCAATCAAACTGTATAATTAAATACAATATTAAGTTGAAAACTTTATCATAACTTGTTAACTTTGTTACACTTAAAGAAGTATCATGCTCGTTGTGGCGGAACCAGAAATTTATTTTGGGGTGAGGGGGAGTTTCCTCTTCTAGAAAATGAGTTTTCACTTTTACTTAACATTTATAACAGTAGCTTCTAAATTTTGAGAACCCCTTTTCATGAAATACACATCAATAATTTTATTTTTATTCATAATCTTAACTTTTTACTAACTTAAATTTTATAGCCACAATTTAAACATACACATAATTAAAAAAAGTGATAACTTAAAATTTTATGAAAAGTTCTATAAGTTCACAATTTGCACATGCATATAATTACAAGAATAACACATAAGTAGTTAAAAATTAATAAAAAAATTCATCGAAATTTCCAGTCTTCTATACTAAATATCAAAATTTAATAAATACCCTATAAAAAATTATCATATTTAATTATGAAATATAATAAAAATAAAAAATAGAATGAAATTATCAATTTTGATGAGCTGATTATTTTAATAGGCTAAAATATTTATTTAATTATGAATTTGAAAATATAAAATTATAAAGAATAATTGGATTTAAATATTAAAAATGAAAAATTTTAGTCTAACTTGAGGATAGCATTAATTCAATTAGCGTAGCATTTAAGGAGGACAACATAAAGTAAATATATTAGTTCGTAAATCTCATTTTCATCTAAACATAATTAATATATTTACTATTTTAATACCATAACATCATATTGACTGTAACTCCTTCAATAATGGACAAGTGCCCATTTCTCTTGAAATTTATGCGCTCTCTTAGCATAGGCCAAAGCTAAAAAAATCTCTTCTCCAATACTATTATTTATAATGTTATTACTATCAATAATTATTTTGTAATTATTTTATTAATTTCAGCATATTTTTATTTTGTTTGTTAATGCTTGAGTTTGATTTATTTATTTTTGTTCATTTTATGTTTTAAAATTGATTTTTAATTTAATATGGCCTACGGAGCAAGCATCAAAAGAAAAGAAAAAAAAATGTAAATTAGACTTTAGTCCTCAAGATTTGCTTAAATTTACAACTTATTTCCTATAGTTTTAAAATCAAGTAATTTAATTCCTGACATTTTAATAAATCTATAAGTTACTTTTTGCCATTAGAATTTAATTATCGTTAATTATAGCAAAAATAACTAAAATTCCTTTTAACTTTATTTTTAATTTAAAAATAGTTTTCCCTAATATTTTATTTTATTAATAATTTAATTTTGAGATTTTGTTTTACTAATAATTTAGTCCCTGTATTTTTAAAAAATGAGTGTCGTTATATTTAAAAATTTAAATTTAAATTATAACTATTAAAATTATGAATTAATTATTTTAAGGTCATTAAAATTAATTATAAAATCATCCACATATCTTACAAATTAATATTTAAATAGCATAACTATTTACGTATATTAATTATATTGTTATATTTTAAAAAAGAAAAATAAATAAAATATGAATTTGAAGCAAATTATTAATAAAATAAAACATCAGAGATAAAATTATTTTCAAATTAAAAATAAAGTTAATTATTTTCAGATTAAAAATAAAGTTAAATGCCTTTTGGTCATTTTTGCTAAATTTAATAGGAATTAATGATGACTCTAATGACAGAAACTAGCTTGTAAGTTTATTAAAATGTTAAGAACTAAATTGCTTGATATTAAAATGACAGTGATTAAGTTGTAAGTTTAATAAAGTCTCAGGGATTAAATTGTCTAAATAATAAAACTTTAAGGACTAAATTGTTTTTATATTAAAAATAAATTTAAAAGTATTTTGATCATTTTTGCTAGAATTAAAGGTAATTTAACTGAAATTTTAACGGAAGGGACTAACTTATTGGTTTATTAAAATATCAGAGACTAATTACTTGGTTTTAGAACTATAGGGGCCAAATTATAGGTTTAAACAAATCTCAGGGACTAGATTATAGTTTACCTAAAAAACAGAATGGGTTAAAATCACTTTTGGCTTGAAGTGGAAATCACGTGTGTTATCATTCTAAAATCCCTCTCTCTTACAACAAGAAGACAATAAGGTTAAGACTCTTATTTTTTCTCTCTCTTTAGTTTTCTCTTGCAAAAATAGTCCATTTTTCTTGCTGGCTCGCGGCCATCTTCTGCCTGCCTAGGCAAGGGGTGGCCTTCTTCACTATTTTCCTGGATAGTGGGTCTCTCCCTCCTCACCTCCGGCCAAGGATTGTTCATAAATAATAATTGGGTTTAGTTTTTGATAACAAATTCAGTGATTTTAGTGAGAGAGCTTCTTTAGATCTGTTTGAATTTATGTAGCTGCATGCAGGAGTGAATCTATGCAGTGATAATTCTTGCTTTGGTTTGCAACTTGGTTGTAGTTGGTTGGTTTGCTTTTTGGGTTTGCATATTGGTTTGCTTTTTGGGTTTGCATGCAAGAGAGTCACCGGTTTAGCTTTGGGATGGGCAACTCAAGGGTACCTCTGCCAATCACTTTAATGGTCACTGACCCCCACGGCTAAAAGAGAGTGAGATCGTCGGTTGAATTCTGCCTTTCTATTCTCCTCGCTTGTCACCACTTATTTCTCCCTTCATTTTCCATAGCCCGAGTATCCTTTGTGCTTTTAATGGTTCCTGGCTTGGTTGGGCTAGGGTGGTGCTATGTGGAATATGCTTAGTTGTATTCAACTTGTTAGACCATCATTACAGAGACCCCTTGCAATTTGAAGGTCTAATGACGCTTTTGGATGGAGTTTATCAGATCCTCTTTTCTAGGTGGATAGTTCGAATAATCTAGGGTTTGCTTTTTTTTTTTTATGTTTTTTTTGGTCCTATAGGCCTAATTATTTGGTATGCTGGGATTCAAATATTTAGTTAGATTTCCATTTGTTTAAGGGACTTGAACTGTGTTAAGGAAACTAGAATTGAAGTTTCTATTCCATGTATTTAGGCCTGTAGCCTTGAACTTGAATAGTTTTTATGCACTGATATTCCTTTAACTTCCAGAAAAAAAAAAAAGTGTCATGGTGATGAGGATCATCATAGAGCACCACCACCCCTCAAAGGGGCAATCACTAGAGTAAGAGCCAAGTAACTTTAAAAAATGCTCATGGACCATAAAAGAGCTTTTGGCTTAGGAGGGGAGGTGCATAAGGAAGGCCTAGCTTGCTTGCTCTGAGAATCAAAGTGAATCACCATGTGCCAAGTTGGAGCTTCCATTACCACATCACTAGCCATGTCACCAACCGCTTTGAACATGCCTCATGCCACCTTGGAGTCCACTTGACAGCCACCTTGATGTTTGTAGGGTTCATGCCAAATGGAGGGAGTTCATTCGTTCATTTGAATTAAAGGAGTTACTCTTCAACCAAGTGGGCCCCAAAATTCTACGTATGGAGAATTAGTTGCTGCCACCTTTTGTTTCCTTGTAATTAATGACCTTTTCTCTCTTCTTTTTGAGTGCCAACATGGCATTTTATGTAAGGACTATGTCTTAAACATTTTTAGCTTACTTTTAACCCAAGGTATATAAGGAAAGAAGACTCTTCTTCTTCCTCAATTCTTTTTGGACCAAAATGTAGCAGCTCCATGGGAGGTTTATTGAGTTTTCTTCTTCTTACTAGTTTCTAAGAGAACTAGTACTTATGCAAATTGATCCCTTTCCTATTTTATGTGATGATGAATTTAATCTCCCACAAGTTAGGTTATTGTGTTGACATTTGATCTCTCTTTGAATATATATTCTAGTGCTTTCTTTCTCTTAAGTTTGCATCTTATTTTGTTCTAAGAGTGCTTGGTTGATGTGCTGATCCTTGGCTGCCATTAGAGGTTTGCATCTATGAGCTTTGTTTACATGGGTGCCTATCATATTATTATTAGAGCATTAGGGCATCATTTCATTTTTATCTTCATTAAGTTAATTTTTCTGTTTGGTTTAAGCTTCTAAGGCATTCGGCCAAAGAAGACATTTCTAGGGTTTTGTTTTTCTTCATCTCCCATGCTTGTTCTTGTGACCAAAACATATCTTAGCATTCTTAAAGTATTTGATTTTTATTTCTGTCTTTAAATACTTGCTGCTCGAAATCTTCACCTAGAGTTTTAGAGAAATTTCTTTAAATTTGTCTTTGAAATTCAATTGTGCCTTGGGGTTTAATCTATATTCAAGCTTATACTATCTTTGTGCTAGCTAATTTCTTTAAGCTCTTGCACAATATCAAGCCTATATTGCCTATTGCACTAATTGTGATTTATGAGAGATTGGTGAATTGATGATTGAAATTGAGAATTGACATGATTAATGATTGTCAGGAATGCAATTTTGATGATATAGCTACTGCCCTATTGAAGTTTGTGGTGTTTGTGCTGAAATTATAAATTGTTATCATTGTTGATTTTGGGAAAATTATTGAAACGTGGGGTTAGAGTTTGAATTTGGTTTTGAAATTTTACCAGCATCATTTAGGTATAATTAGAGTGCCTCATACCAAATTTGGGTTGAAAATACCATTTTTTGCCTATTGAACCAATTTTTGGGTAGAAACTGGACTATTTTTGGTTCACTCATCAAACCAACCCAGAACTTGACCAAATTTTACCAAAATTCTAGCTTCATATTAGGGATAATATCTGGAAAATTTCAGCTTAAAATTCCTTCATTTGCATGATGAACCAAAACTGGTGTCATTTTGAGCTGTATGTGTGTTCCAAGTACAACTGATGTTACATGGTGGTGAAAATAGGTATTTGTGCTTGATATTATCTCCTTAGAGTGTCACAATATCAGTTTTCAAAAATCATTTCATTTGCATTTCATTTGCCTCACTTTTGGTGTCTTCTATTTTTGCTTCTAGAGTCACATTTTTTACTTATTGCTATTTTCGTATCTTCCTTGTCGTTCTTGATCATTTTGATTAAAATTTGTAAGTGTTTGAATTGCCATTAGTATCTTAGTTCCAAGGGAACCAAGCAAGAAGAAGTGAGTGATATAAGGCTTGAGGATGTGAGTTGTTTGACTGTAAAAGCCATCTATTTGCGTGAAACTTCTTGAGAGGGCTAGCCATTTCCTACTAACTTATTTTCTTGCAGCTCAAAATTATGTCAAATGAAACTAGTAGTAGTGGGGAGAGAGTCCTAGTTGATGAAGCTAGGTATAGGGATTCCGTGGCTGCACAATTTGAGAAGTATGAATACATTGAAGGATGATATGAATAGGATTTTGGAGGAGATGAGAAGAGATAGGAAAGAGAGAGCAAGGGGTAGAAATAATGCTAGGGATAGAAGGCAAGAAGAGAGAAATGTAGGGGGACCAAGAGTAAAGAACCTTGGGGGTGAAGTGCTTGATGAGGAGGAGTTTGACGAAGAGATAGAGGATGAATTTGAATATGGGAACTACAACTATGGTGGTAGGGGTTATAGACCACCTAGCGGTAGGGCAGTTAGAGGTAGAAGAGGAGATAGGATGCCTAGATTTGGGGAGTATAGATATGACGATTATGCGTATGGAGACCAAAAAGAGAGGGTAGACGCTAATGTGGGTAGTATTAAGATGAAAATTCCTCCCTTTCATGGGAAGGAGAATCCAGATGCCTACATGGAGTGGGAAAGGCAAGTTGAGCCAATTTTTGAGTGTCATAACTATAGTGAGAAAAAGAAGGTGAAGCTTGCAGTCGTAGAATTTAAGGAGTATGCTATAGTGTAGTGGGACCAATTGATGGTTAGGAGAAGGACTTTAGGTCTTAGACCCATTGCTTCTTGGGAGGCTATGAAAGAAGCAATGAGGGAGAGATTTATTCCCTAGCACTACTTTAGGGAACTCCACCAAAGGTTACAAAGGATGACACAAAGTGGGAAGAGTGTAGAGAAGTACTATAAGGCAATGGAGATAACCTTAGCTAGGGCACAATTAGATAAGCCTCTAGAGGCTAATATGGCAGGTTTCCTAGCTGGTCTTACCATGGAGATTGCACATGTTGTTGAGTTACACTCTTACACCAGTTTGACCGAGTTGGCACACATAGCCATTAAAGTAGAAAAACAATTGAAGATGAAGAGAGCTTTGAAGTATGGTAGTGGTGTCCATTCAGCTCCAAAGGCCCCTTGGAAACCAAATGTAGATAAGACTCAGAAGGGTGAGAAAGAATTTCCTAAGTTTAAGAAAGAAGAGTGGAAGGGAAAAGATAAGATAAAAAGTAAAGATAAGGAGAAGGGGACTACTATGACTACTAAGACTAGATATGTAAAGTGTTATAAGTGATTGGGATATAGGCATTATGCTTTCCAATGTTCCAACAACAGAGTCATGGTGATTAGGGAAGATGGGGAGGTAGAGAGTGAGGAAGAAAAGGAGGCCGAGCCTTTGATGCTAGTTAAGGGGAAAGAAAATGAAGAGGATGTACATATTAAGGAGCCAACCGATGGGTATGACTTTGCATTAGTTACCATGAGGACCTTGAGTGCTCAACCTGTTGTGGATAGTGATGAGTTGCAAAGGGAAAATATATTTCATGCTAGGTGTGTGGTGAAGGAGAAATTGTGTAGCATGATTATGGGTGAGGGTAGTTGTTGCAATGTAGTTAGTTCCTTACTTGTGGAGAAATTAGGATTGCCTACCCTTAAGCATCCTAAGCCTTATGGGTTGCAATGGCTAAATGATAAGGTAACTAAGCAAGTAGTGGTACCTTTCACTATGGGGAGCTACCATGATGAGGTTTTAATGTAGTACCCATGATAGCTACACATATCTTGCTAGGTAGGCTATGGCAATATGATATGTATATGATTCATGACAGGAGGAAAAATCACTACACTTTGAAGAAAGATGGCCGCGCACATTCCTTAGTGCCTTTGTCACCATCACAAGCACATAAGGACCAAATGAGAATATTGAGAGCTGTTGAGGAGAGAAAAGAGAGTTGGAGACAAAAATTAAGAGAGGCCGAGCATAAGAGTGAGGAGAGTAAAGAAAAGAGTGATGGGAAAGAGAAAAAGAAAGAAGTGAAAGAAAAGAAAGTGATTGTAATAGAAAAAGGAGAGGGCTCGGGCAAATGGAGAGAAGAGAGAAAAAGATGAGCTTGTATATTGGGGGAAGAGAGTTGAGAGGAGCTTTGAGTCGTGAGATGCTATTGTGCATTCTCATGTATAGGGAGAACTATTTAAATGTTTTTTACCTTAACCCCCAATCTTCCTTCTTCTATTGTGTCTCTTTTACAGGATTACCAGGATGTGTTTCCAGATGAAGTACCTTCGGGTTTACCATTTATTAGTGGTATTGAACACTAGATAGATTTCATTTCTGGTGCTCAAATTCCTAATAGACTAGCTTATAGGAGTAGTCCAGCTGAGACTAAAGAGCTTCAAAGACAAGTAGATGAGGTTTTGGCTAAGGGATATGTCCGTGAGAGCATGAGTCCTTGTGCGGTTCCTGTTTTTCTTATGCCAAAGAAGGTTGGGATATATAGGATGTGCGTTGATTATAGAGCTGTGAATAAAATTACTATAAAGTATCACCACCCTAGGGATTAGATGATTTGTTAGATGAGTTGCATGATTATTGCATTTTTAGTAAGATTAATTTTAAGAGCGGTTACCATCAAATTAGGATGAGAGTTAGTGATGAATGGAAAACCGCCTTCAAAACAAAACATGGTTTATATGAATGGCTAGTGATGTCTTTTGGTCTTACTAATACCTCTAGTACTTTCATGAGGCTTATGAACCATGTTTTGAGAGCTTTTATTAGAAAGTTTGTTATTGTTTACTTTGATGATATTCTTATCTATAGCAAAAACATTGATGAGCATTTGCATCATTTGAAACTTGTGTTTGATGTGTTGAGAAAAGAAAAGTTGTTCGCAAATGTCAAAAAGTGTTCTTTTTTGCTTAAAAAGAATTGTATTTTTGGGGTTTGTTGTGAGTAGCAAAGGTGTTGAAGTAGATGATGAAAAAGTTAAGGCAATTAGAGATTGACCAACACTTAAAAATACATCTAAAGTTAGGAGTTTTCATAGATTAGCAAGTTTTTATAGAAGATTTGTGCCTAACTTTAGTTCATTAGCTGCTCTATTAAATGAACTTGTCAAAAAGAATGTGACATTTATTTGGGGTAAAGAACATGAACATGCATTTGCTATGCTTAAAGAGAAATTGTGTTTTGTACATTTATTTATTTTGCCTAATTTTGGAAAGATATTTGAGATTGAATGTGATGCATCAAGTGTAAGGATTGGAGCTGTTCCCATGTAAGAGAAACGCCCAATTGCTTACTTTAGTGAAAAGTTGCATGGTGCCACATTGAATTATTCTACATATGACAAAGAGTTGTATGCATTAGTTAGGGCATTAGAGACATGGCAACATTATCTATAGCCTAAAGAATTTATCACACATTCTGATAATGAGTCTTTGAAGTATATCAAAAGCTAACATAAGTTGAGCATGAGACATGCTAAATGGGTAGCATTTATAGAGTCTTTTCCTTATGTTGTAAAATATAAGTAGGGCAAAGAGAATGTAGTAGCTGATGCACTCTCTCGCAGGTATAATATTCTCACTACTCTTAATACTAAATTGTCGGGATTTGAGTATGTTAAAGAATTATATGAGTATGATGATGACTTTGATGCCATATTTTATGCATGAGAGAAATTTGCATTCCAAAAGTACTTTAGGCATGATGGGTATTTGTTTAAAGAAAATAGATTATGTGTGCCTAAGAGTTCTTTGAGGAAATTGCTTGTAAATGAGAGCCATAATGGTAGCCTTATGGGGCATTTTGGTGCTACCAAGACAGTTGATAGCCTTAGGGAGCATTTCTTTGGCCCCACATGAGAAAAGATGTTGAGAGACTATATGCTAGATGTGAGACTTGTAAGAGAGCAAAGTTTAAGGTGATGTCTCATGGGCTATACACACCTCTACTCGTGCCTAAGCATCCTTGGGTTGATTTGTCTATGAACTTTGTCTTGGGTTTGCCTAAGTCACAAAGGGGTCATGATTCTATCTTTGTTGTTGTGGATAGGTTTTAAAAAATGGCTCATTTTATCCCATGTCACAAAATTGATGATGCTACATATGTTACTAATCTATCCTTTAGGGAGGTTGTTAGGTTACATGGTATACCTAGAACCATTGTGAGTGATAGAGATGTCAGGTTCTTGAGTTATTTTTGAAAGGTTCTATGGGAAAAATTGGAAACTAAGTTACTTTTCTCTACTACTTGCCATCCCTAAACTGATGGCCAAACAAACGTAGTGAATAGGAACTTAGTCACACTTTTGAGAGCCTTCGTGAAACAAAATTTAAAATCTTGGGAGGAATGCATACTATACATAGAATTTGCATATAATAAGATTATGCATTCATTTAGTGGATAGTCTCCCTTTGAGCTTGTTTATGGTTTTAATCCACTTACTCCCTTAGATTTGTTACCATTGCCTATTGAATATATTGCTTCATTAGATAGTGAAAAAAAGGCTGAAATGGTTAAAAAAAATGCATGAACAAGCTAGGTTGTATCTAGAAAGGAAAAATTAGCAATATGCATCTCATGCTAACAAGGAGCGAAAGCCTATGATTTTTGAACTAAGTGACTTGGTATGGACCCATTTAAGAAAGGAAAGGTTTCCTAACCAAAGGAAATCTAAGTTGCATCCTAGAAGTAATAGCCCTTTTCAAGTGCTTGAAAGAATTAATGATAATGCTTATAAGATAGAATTGCCTAGTGATTATAGTGTTAGTGATACTTTTAATGTAACTGATCTTACTCCTTTCCTTGGTGCAAAAACAAATTCGAGAACGAATTCTTCTCAAGTGGGAGGGGATGGTAAGGATCATCATGGAGCACCACCACCCTTCAAAAGGGTAATCACTAGGGCAAGAGCCAAGCAACTTCAAATTATGCTCATGGACCATAAAAGAGCTTTCGGCTTAGGAGGGGAGGTGCATAAGGAAGGCCTAGCTTACTTGCTCCAAGAATCCAAGCGGATCACCATGTGCCAAGTTGGAACTTCCATTGTCACATCACCAACCATGTCACTAGCCATTTTGGACATGCCTCACGCCACCTTAGAGTCCACTTGGCAGGCATCTTGATGTTTGTAGGGTTGAAGCCACATGAAGGGAGTTCATTGGTTTATTTGAATTAAAGGAGCTACTTTTTGACCAAGTGAGCCCCAATATTCTCCACATGGAGAATTACTTGCTGTTACCTTTATTTCCTTGTAATTAATGAGCTTTCCTCTCTTGTTTTTGAGTGCCAACATGGCATTTTATGTAAGGACTATGTCTTAAACATTTTTAGCTTACTTTTAACCCTAGGTATATAAGGAAAGAAGACTCTTTTTCTTCCTCAACTCTTTTTGGACGAAAATGCAACAACTCCATGGGAGAGTTATTGAGTTTTCTTCTTCTTGCTAGTTTCTAAGAGAACTAGTACTTAGGCAAATCGATCCCTTGCCTATTTTATGTGATGATCAATGTAATTTCCCACAAGTTAGATTATTGTGTTGACACTTGATTTTTTTTTTAATATATATTATGGTGCTTTCTTTCTCTTAAGTTTGTATCTTATTTTGTTCAAAAAGTGCTTGATTGATGTGTTGATCCTTGGCTGTCATCAGAGGTTTGCATCTATGAGCTTTGTTTACATGGGTGCCTATCACTTGGCCAAAAGTGGACAAGAGGACCACTTCATGCGGCCATGTTCTCCTTTAGCAGGCCGTGTAGTTGTATCTCAGGGCATGTTTCGTAATTATGGCAAGAGAGAAGTCCTTAGGCTATCTCAGGGCATGTTAATGAGGAGCTTGGTCGCGTCTTTCTCAGCTGAGAATTGACCAAAATTTTCTGGTGTTTAACGCCCAGATGGCGTGTAGAGCTGCAGTTTAACATGTCCAAGGACGTTCTCGCACAAATCTGCCGCTTCCCAAGCTAAGACGGGAAGAAAATAAATCATATTATCTTGCTTTGGAATGAATTATTTATAATAAAAAAATTTAAATATATTTTCATAAATTTTTATTTTTTTTTTAAATAAATTATTTTATTTTAAATATAAAAATTAATTAAAAAAATAATTAAATTAATTTATCGTAAAATTTTAGATTTTAAAAGGCGATTAAGAAAATAAACCCCATAAGGTAAATTATAAAAGCTACCTTCACTATTAGAGTAGGCTATTTTCTTCTTTGTAAAACATATGTGAGGGTTAAAGCCAACATTTATTCCTTGTATTATGCTCCTATGAATATAGAATTTGCTACATTGCATGAGTGATGAGAGAAGATCTCTAAAATTTACAAGTACAAAAAGGATGACTCGTTAGGGGAGCCATTAATGATCTCTAAAGATTGATGGCAAAAGATTAGCAGCCATGATTAATTCCTCTTGAAGGCATTTAAAAGAGAAATTTGGTAATGAATGTGAAGAAACTTTTCCTGGAATGTACAAATGATTTTGATTGAGGCTATCTATCTATCTATCTATCTAGGGCTTGGATTCGCAAATGAGCTGTTTTCATCAAGAGACTGCTAACTACTAATATAATTATTGCAGTCATTTAGTAAATTCTGTTGGTAGGATCATGGGGTGGGTGAGGTTATAATTTTATGTATCCAATAAATTAAGAATGTTAACCACCTTATTGCTTCTGAGGGATCACTCTTTGCATGTGAAATTAATTCTCCATGCCTCAACCTTTTATGATGAGGGCATCCATTAATTTTCCAGCTTGCCATACAAACTCAAATTAATTTCATTTCTAGGAAGGGTGGCTACTTTTCTTTCATATACCAAAAACTGCTTAACTAACTCCACCAATACCTTAATTTTATTTTCTTTTGCTCATTTAAGAGTGTGAATTTCATAAATTTTATATTAAATAGTTATATTGAAATTTATTCAGAATCAATTGAAGTGTATATACATAATAAGTAGGAACAACAATAAGCAAGTCCCCCCAGAGAACCTGAGTAGCCAAATAGAAATTTATTACAGAACCGAATTATACTCTGTCCCTCTCATCTGCAAGATCCGGGACACAACTCGTGTAAGAAGAAAGAGCATAAACCATGAAATCAGTCTTATCTAATAATTCTGAGTCGAATAATCATGCATAAGAGTTAATCATCATGTATGTTGGTGGTCCAACTGTACTTCACATTCTCTTCATTATTTAATCATGGGTAGCTTAATTAGTTTTAGTGTGTAGGGAGTGAGGTCTCGAGTCGAGTATTCCCATTTACCTATTATAAGATTATTCACTTTATGTGCGAAAAAAAGAGGATTATGTCTCGTTATATAGTTGATCAATTATTACTCAATTCCACTATAAAAAAAATATCTTTGAAATATTAAAAATTATTAAAAAATTATAAATTAAAATAATATAATTGATCATTTCATACATATATTTGTACATAATAAAAATAATTAATGAATTTTAATTTAATAGCATTAATATTTTTAGGGCGGTAAGATGTAGAGTTTAGATTCTAACCAGAAGCAAATTCAAAGAAAAAAAGAAGATTGTATGTAAAGAAGCAAACTACAACTGTCGAAGAGATTATGCAATTACATCATAGCATAAGGTGGTGTTTGGATTGAAGGAAAAGAAGGGGCAAGGAAAATTTAAGAGGAAAATAATTTTATTTTTCACTCACTTATGTTTGGTTAAAGAAGCAAATAAAAAGAAAAAAAAATTGAAAGGAAAATAATAGTTAGATTCCACTCTCGTTTTCTCACTAAATTGGGGAAAAGTGGAAGGAAAATGTTTGAAATTATAAAAATATTTCTATATTTTCTAGGTTCTTTTTGAATATATAAGGATAATATTATCATTTTACTCTTTAAAAAAATAACTTTCCTACTAATTTTTTCTTCCTAATCTAAACATAAAATAAGAAAATTATTTCCTCCCTAATCATTACATTCTTTTATTTTCCTTCTATTATTTTCTTTCCTTTCATCTAAACATAGTGTAAGTAATATATTTTTTTCCCTTTTGTTGAAATCAGAAAAATTAAAAATAAAAAAATAAAAAAATTATAAGTTGAATATCCACTTGAAAGTTTAAATAAATATATTACTTAATCTAATTTAATTTAATAACTAAAAATATATCACTTATTAAATAAGTGTGACGAGTTCTCACTCTAAAAGATTGTATGCAACACATTGAAAACGCTTGAAAATAAGTAGCCTAGAAGTTAAAGCGCACTAAAAAGGAATTTATAGATACCAACTTTGGTTGGTACTTGGGCATAGGTGAGTAAGGGCTCTTGGCGGTACTTGGGGCATAGGTGAGTAAGGACTCTTGGCAGAATAGTTGTAACATTAAATTGATCATCCAATCCAAGGTAAATGTCTGATATATCACATCAATGACGCAGTAATCCGAACAGCAGAACCCTTCAACGTCACTATATGCACAGTACGAATTCACAGAAATCACGGTAAACAAAGGAAACATTTTAACCTCTTTTAGAAATGTAAGGGAAAGAAAAGAAAGATCCAAGGCAAATGTAGCTGCAAACTGAGAGCCAAAATAAAGAGAAGCGATGTGAACTAAAAGCTATCCAGAAATGGCAGCAAGGATAATAGCGCGCCTTGACAAAATGCATCAGTGCATGGTAATAAGTTGACAATTCAATATAAGATACACTGGTAGGTCCAGTCGTAATTGTTTTATTTATGCTTATCAAGGAAATAAATGAGATGAAATTCTTAAATTTCACAAGAACAAGTGCTGAAAATTAATGGGTGCAATGAAGGTTGCGTACGTTTGTTCTTCTCTGATGCTAAATTTAATAGGAGCTTTAAAATTTTCATTCCTGTTAGTTGAAGACTTTGAATATCTATAATTACAATGGACATGGAGCATAAAATCTAAACAAAATCCAGTATGCAATCTATTAAGCTAAGCCCAAAAAAGATGCGTCCCTGACACATCAAGCAAGTTGTCAGAACTGATCAATTTTGTCCTCCTAGATGACAATGTCACCTTTCTTCATCTTTAACGAAACTCTTGAAACTTGATCAAAGCCTATATCATTTGGACTCAGGTATGTGTCCTGGCTGGGACTTGCCTATTCTCCAAAATTTTTGGACTTCCCAACAATTTCAACACAGTGTCATATCCAGCTCTGAAGGTATCCTTACCCAGATCAAGTATTTCAAACGTTTGAAGGCTTCCAACTAATTTTAACTGCTAATGAACCTATGATTGAAGGTATCCTCATCCAAATCAAGTACTTCACAGGTGAAGAACAAACTAACTTGTAACAAAGCCAATCCAACAGTTGTAGACCTGGTCACAAAAATAATCATGCCAGTGTTTGGTAATAAGCATTTGAAGGCAACTTGTGTGATGCCAAAATTATTGCTAATAGAATTGAACATCTTTAATCTAAAATTTCAGTTGCTTGAGATCTAGCAAAAGAGAAGTTGATATCACTGTTGTGTAGGATTCCATGAATTTAACATTCAGTGTTTTCACTGAAGAACAATATAGATATACACTCTGGTTAATTAAACTAAGCCTTACTTAAAAGGCTATAATGTTATGCTGTTTTATTTTTGTGTAACTAACTAACAATTTCCTTGAAGTGGATGTGGCCATTCAATTTCTCCTCCAAAACAGTACATATCTACTCAACCTGTTTCAAAAAGAATTCATCCACTGAATCATTTGGAAATTTTGGATCTTGCAACATACAATGGAAATGCGTATGAAATAATGTGATTAATCTCATAGCAAATTTCTTCGAGAAACACAGACAAGGGTCATATATTTGCACATACCAAACATATTGATGTTACATGCATGTGATCTATGTCTAGTCCTCCAATATTGATTGCTGCTCAAGCTCATTTAAATGTTCAGTCACAGGGATTGTTGTGCCATTTGCAACAAAGTTTTCACTTCTACACTGTAGCAACTGTTCTCGAAGACTTCGGACAAGCTCATTAAGTTTATGAATATTCTTTTCTTGTGAAAGGATGATCTGCAGCAAAGTTGAAAGTGCATAGAATTAACAGTAGCCACAAAATAAATATCATAATTCTTGACTAACTCTTACGCAACCTTGCAAGTCAAGCAATCAAGTCAGACTTCAAAAAGAAACATGGCATTCAAATGATGTTCAAAACTATGTTATTTTAAAATAACTTTTCAAAAAAGAAAAAAACAAAAGACGTTTGTGAAAGCATACAGATAACAAAGTATAGATAATGCGAAGTGCTCTTGCGAGCGATAAAATTAGGGGTGGCAATTTTGGACACAATCCGCGAACACGACACGAAAATATAGGGTTTGGGTTAGGCTTATTCGTGTTCGTGTCGGTGTCGTGTCAACCCATTTAGGACACGATTATAATCGTGTCGTGTCATGAGTTAACCTACTAACCCGACTTGACACGTTTATGACACGATTTAATATTCATGTCACTTTTTGACCCGTGACCTACTAACCCATTTGACCCACTATGGCCCATGAACCCACTTATGTAGCGAGTTAAATGGGTTAAATTGTGTCAAACCGTGTTAAATGGGTTATTTCGTGTTAAATGGGTTGTGTCGTATTGAATACACCTAATACAATTTAATATTAATCGTGTCGTGTCATGTAACCCGTATAATAGAAGGGTCGTATTTATGTTTAAATTTTTTACACAATTTGTTAATCGTGTCGTTTAGAGTGGAGAAAGAAAAAAAGGGGTAGACCTAAATTGACTTGGAGGAGAGTAGTACAACATGACCTAGAAGCATTATACATTTCTGAGGATTTAACCTAAAATCGTTTAGAGTAGAGAAAGCGAATCCATATAGCCGACCCCAAATTTTTGGGATAAATGCTTAGTTGAGTTGAGTTGAGTTTGTTAATCGTGTCGTGTTTGTGTCGACCTTAATAGTATTTGTATCGCGTGTTGACACGACACGAACACAACCCATCAACCCGAATTGCCACCCCTAGATACAATGCTGTTGGGAATTGCTAATATGTTGGGAAACCTTGTGCTAGAATTTCCAGATGACAAAATATTCTACATGCTCATATTTCAACAGTGACACAGAAGAACTTCAAAAGGGAAAAAGGAGTGTCATGAAGAATGTAAATTATTTTCTAACTAAACTATGAATGATATTTATAATGCATAATGGTGCAAACATCCTCCAAAGAATACTTGACAAGGAACAAGCAAATGTCAACAATTCCTGTAATTTTCTTCTAGATTTGAAGTGTTTGATGTGGCAAAAAATTTTAGTAGTCCGGCAGATTTTTTATCCATATTGAACCAACCTGGCCTGCATCAGGCCTGACATAAGGGGAATTATCCATTTAGAGTCCCCAAAATGCCAGTTGCTCAAATGGTGTCTACATCCTTTAATCACAAATAAAGCATGTAAAGAATCTCAACCCAATTCTTCCAATTTATTCAAAAAATCAATCTGAAAAGGAAAAATATCAAAATCATCTTTTAAAACCATGCATGCTAATTGGGTAGATATTATTTTGGTGGCATACAAATAACTAATGGAAATGGAAGCAGTGCCACAGAGAAAATGTAATATTGCCTTAGACAAAGAAATGCTAGGAGGAAAAAAAAAATAACCAGGAAAGCACAGCATATGAACTTTTAGATGGGCAAGAACAGGGAAAAATCAATCAAGTTCTTTGAATCAGCCAATTAGAGCAATAAAAATGTCAGGAAAATTGATCAGTCAAAGGACCATAAACAGAAAAGCAATAAGCAACATATGAATTTTATTGAATATCTCAGCGCTATTGAGAAAAGGAGATGCAGGGTTATTAAGGTCCAACATGCCTTACAAGCAAATGCATCAAGAAGGAAAAACAAATCCAGAGAAACTAACTCCAGTTCTTTTAGAACACTTGCTAGCTCTGGATGAGGATTTGATTGGATGTAAATATGTGGAGGAACAATCATCATCCAACTACTGCTAATACTTTTTCTTGCTGTTGCTGCTGCAACATAATGAATTACTATGGAATGAAAATTCACAATTTACAATAAAACATGAATTTGACAAGGAAATGAATAGACAAGGCCCATAACTGCCACTTGCAGCGAGGAGGTGCTGGTGGGTGTTTGGAAGCATTTTAAGTATATCAAATAAAATGAAATGTCATAACGTCTTAAAGATGGTTGAAGAATCAGAATGCAGAAGTTTTTTAGTAACAAATGTTTAATATATATATCTATATATATAGGAGGTCATTTGAAGCTAGGTTGCTTGAAGCGTTGAACGACTTCAATACAAGGAATGAAAATGGCAACACAAATGTCCTCTTCTAGAAATTTGGTTCGGTGGGAGTAGGCTTTACAGACCCTTAGTGTGAAGAAATACAATTATCAGCAATGTAACGTACCTTTTAGGATTGCATATATAATGAAACATAAGCAAAATACCTTATAAGAATAACTGCAAAAATTTTCTAATATACTGTAATAAAATAATTTCAATTATGCTAACTATTTTTAATGGTATAAAAATTATCCAAAACCTAAGATTTTCACCATAATAATAACCAAATTATCTAATATCTATGTGATTAAGGTGGTTTGATTCTCTACCTATGGTTGTTTGCATCTCAAAAAGCTAATTTGTCCATTCCAAATTGCTAATGAGCCATAATTTGGATTTTGTTATCTAGATTGCAAATTGATAGGGGTCCAATAATTTCTGATAAACACTGAAATGAAGAATAATTCTAAGAAAGTTCATTGTAGAGATTAGCTTAAGATAAAAGAATAGGCTAAAATGGTTGAGAAAGGGGATTAGAAAACTGGTTTGAGGAGATTACTTTTATGGATTTCTGCTTCTAGCACTCTTAAAGAGTATCACTAGCTCACATCTCGTGTGATTGCATATCTTTTGAAGGAGAATACCTTACTATTTACTTTTAATTCTCTTCTCCTTATTAAATTCCCTTTACTAAAAAAAGGGAGAGAGAAAGAGAGAGAGAGAGAGAGAGAGAGAGAGAGAGAGAGAGAATAAAAGAAGCAGCTGTAGATTTATGTTGGAATATTAAGATGCTATTCCTCTAGCTGGGAAGTTTCTCACCAAACAATCCAACAAAGGGACGAAGAAAGGTTTGGTAAAGGCGAGATTCAAAATGTGTTCTCACCTTCACAAGAGTACTTGTTTTTACCATTTTGAGTTCATTCCATGCAATTCAAGTGCTCAAATTCAAAAGCAGCAATAATTCATTATCATCATTATGATTACATCTAACTTCCTAAATTAGGGTGATGACAAAGTGCCTAAAAACCGAATTTTAAGCAAACCCAATAAGCGATTTAGCTGATTTGTCCTTGTATATATACAAACAGGTTCCATAGTTCAGGCATTGAAAATTCGAAAAAGGAAATTTAGTTCAAAGTTCAAACTTTTTCTTTGACAGCTTCTTCCCGTTTCAAAATAAATTGCTCCTTCCGTGAAATGGCTGGTGTGGCTTCAATATCACTCCCAAATTGTTGCTTCCACTCAAACTGCGATGTAAATACAATTAACAAGAGAAGAAAAACCATTACCCAAGGTCTCGACATCGTTCAATGCAGCTTTTTTTCACATAATCTGCTCCAATCCCAAAAATAGAAAGCAATGAGCATCAGCTTCAGTTATAGGCTATAGCACAAAAATACAGAAGATTAAGTAATCACGGAACTCATAGATCAGACCACAGACCTCATCTCTCGGTGTCGGTTGCCGTCCGACTCCGATTGGGTGTCATCTTGAGTTTGATTACTTTCAAGTAGAATTCACTTGGAATTTGGATTTGGAACTGCTATGCGATCTCTTTTCTGTTCTTTTCTTTCTGAAATTGCATTTATGGCCCCAAATGTTGTTGAAATTTCATTTGGCTACTCTTCTTTTTTCTTTTTTCTTATAATTCTCCCACAATCAATATTCAATATACAAAATTTAAAATAATTAAGAGAATTCTATCATCTCTTTATTTTTTTATAAAATAAAACTTATTTTATTTTTACTTATTCTTAAAAAATTAATAAAATTTACTTGTAACAAAAAAATAAAATGTAAATAAACTAATTTAAAAATAAAATAATCATATAAAACACCAATAACAAAATGTGTTCAAATAAATATTTTTCAATTTAAATTAATCTAATAATAAATAATTTTTTAATGAGAGTCAATAGAATATTAATTAATAACTACAACTACTACTACTACTACTCATTCATCTCTTTTAAACAAACCCTTAAAATAGGGATAAGTAATCAATTTAATCCCTGAAATTCAACTTGATCAACGGACCAAATTAGCCTTTCCTTATAAAATTTCCGATGGTTTGGTTAGCTATCCGCCAACAACTCTTCATTTCAAAATGATCATCTTCTTGTAAGTTTGAGTCCAGATGCTGAATGTTTGCTCTGTTTATGTATAGGTGAAAATCTGATTTGCATTACATGTTACTTGATGCAAGCATGACAACAAAATGTGCTCTGGTTTTTTAAGAAATTGACATTGCATATGCCTTGGAATGGTAGCGTGCTGTGAATTTTAGTACAGAATTTATCCCAAACGGCTTTGGTTTTGGAGGAAGAGTAAATCACTTTGGTCTTTTCCTCAGCAAGCTTTGATCTAGGACACACCTTCACTTGCACCACATTTAGCAGACCTTCCCTCTCAAAGGGAATCCCCCATGGAGAAGATCCACTTAAATTTTCAAGGAACAGCTTTTCATAGTCAGTATTCACACCCGGGCAATGGGTTCCATTTCTTTCATGCACAAAGCTACCAATGAATGAATTTAGTCAATTCAACGGACACTGCAAGCCCATCATATAATAGCAACAACAAATGCACAACAGCTCCAAATGATCAACACTCCAAACCTAAAAGAACATAGGAATCATGTGACAATATGCCCATGCTGTTCTGATATACGATCCTATGATCACTATAGTGTTAAGCCTGTGACAGTTTGCGAGTGTTGTGCTGAAATATAATCCCATGATCACCATTATCCTAAGCCTCTAACAATTTAAAGGAATGTTAAGTCTCAACAATTTTAGGACCCTTCAGGATACATTCCACCAATTAAGAACTCAATACGCTACTTAGATCCTCTAATACACAATATATGACCACAGAGATATATACCAGCAACATGTTGCTTCATAACAATACACCTAAATCACCAGGAGTTTTAGCCAATGACTAGTAGTACTCCTTGATAAACTAAACATGACTAAAGCTTGAAACCTGATCTTCAGTTCTTCCCATAACTCATTTGGAAAAGAACAACACCTTTTTGAAGGAACAAATTCAATTCATAATATGGTATACCATAGTAGCCATATGGTAAACCTGAATGCAGATAATGATTCTAATCTATAGCCATTTTAATGCAAGAAGTAATAATCCTCAACTACGAAAAATATTGTAACCCAAGAAACAATGCATTCCCACAACTAAAATGTAAACATACATTGAAATACCAAAACAAAAACATGTTCTTCTTCACTGAATCTGTAAAGCAATGAATCTGCATTCTCAATCTCTTAGACAAAACTAAGTGCATCAAAAAGTATAATTCTAGCAAATATCCATTTCAACAAAAAATTATCAGATACCATTAATAAAATGCCACCAAAAATTATCAAAATTGACATTACTAATTAAAAATAATCCAAATTGCTCCAACAAAACAAGGCATTTAGGCCATAGTTAATCATAAATTGCATAGCACCAAAATGTTTCCAGCATGCTTAAACAACTAAAACCAAAATCTCCATAGCTTAACAAACAGCATAAACGAAATATAAACAAGACGTCTAAATTTAAAACCTCCCCCCTGGTCTAGCAGGGGCACCACCTCTGCCAAACCCAAACTGAGTCACAGGCACAGCAACCGGGTCAACCTGAACAATCCCAGGTATATCACCCATACCAAGTGCAGCAAGCATATCAATAGTCTCCTTATCGACCTCAATCTGTTCAGTCTTGATGGCGGAGACCTCAGGAACAAAGTCCATGCGGCGCTCACGCTCCTCCTCCTGAAGCTTAAGAGAGATCCCACGAACAGAACCCTTCTGGATCCGCTTCATGAGATGAGTAGAAAACCCAGCAATCTTGTTGCGGAGACGCTTGGAGGGAATGATAGCGACCTCTTCAAGAATTTTCTTGTTAGTGTGGAAGTCGAGGGTCATGCGAGAGTAGTATCGCTCTATGACTTGGCGCGAGGATTTCTTCACAGTCTTGGTACGGACGCGACCCATTTTTTGTGGTAGTTCCTTCGAACAAGAGAGACTCTGTGCAAGGTGGGCGTGTGCTTGTGGGTAGCAGACGCAGAGATGGAGACGGACTGGAGTAGAAGGCAATGCGCTAGTGCGAGGTATTTAGAGCTAGGGTTTTGTTCATATATATAGTGATGGGCAAAAGGGAATTTTTAATGGGCCTTTTAGGGTTCAGCCATGGCCCACCTCTGCCAACTTGTAGAAAGCCCATTTTAAAATTTAGGAGCACAGCCATGGCCATGTCGGCCCGGTTTAGGGTTGGCCTCATAATTTCCCCAATAAAGGGCAGCCTCTGCAGCGTCCTCTGGTTCCAAAAACACTTCTTCAAGGGTTTGTTTGGAGGGGGTGAGGGAAGATTTAGTAAAATAAAGTGAAGGAAGGTATAATATAATAAGGTAAGATAATAGTTTTATTTATATTTAGAAGGAAGATAATGTAAATAAATATTTTATAATTTTATTTTGTTTGATTGAATAGCATTGGAAGATAAGATTAAATATAAAAATTATAAAATTATTTTTTTTATGAAATTTAATATTTTATCATAAGAAGTGATATTTTAAAAATTTTTAAAATTGATAAAGATAATATAGAAAATTAAAAAATAAAAATTTTTTCATTCATTTCCAACCCACTTCAACTAAAAATTGAAAGATTTTTTCTCTATCCCTCAATCCTCTATCTTAAATAAATAAAAAATTCCTTAAAATCATCATTCACTTTCCCTTACTATCATAACCCCTGGATCCAAACAAAGGGTAAGTTGGCTGGCAACGAAGCCATCATCTCTGCCTTTCTCTTCGCCAACATCCCTAAACACTTCCTTACCACCGGAGTTGTTGTTGCAAATAGAGAGATACAGTTAACCCGAATCCCATACCGCCCCAACTCCACACGTAAGTTCTTGGTCAGCCCTACCACAGCATGATTTGACGCCCTGCATGTGAATACCCAAAAGAGATCACAGAAACTATACTCGAAGTGAATAGAATGCACCCTTTCTTTGCCGGAATCATGACCCAGTCAGCGTGTTTGGCACCCAAGAAAGCTCCAAACATATTCAAATCTATAATCTTCTTGAAATCTTCATTATCAGTAGCCAAGATTCTTGGGGAGCCACTGCTGTTGATGCTTGGAAGATTGATGCCTGCGTCGTGGAACATTATATCAAGCTTCCCATACTTGAAGACTGCAAAATCTACAGCTTTTTGAACATTAGAGTCACTAATTACGTCACAGTGATGTAAGAAATATTATCTTCAGAGTCCAGTTGATTGCAGAGGAAGAGATCTAGTTCGCCTTGGACATCAGCGACTAACGCCTTGGCTCCGTGTCTCGCAAGTTAATTTTGTATAATTTCAATAATGAAAAAAAAAAAAAAACTTCAAATTAAATCATGTGTTAATTTGAGAGTCCGGAGAGTGAGCAATTACATACTCCTAGGGTCGGAACAGCTTATCCAAATGAGGGCAATCAAACTATAAATGAAGCAAAAGCCTCGTACAAGCTGGTGGGTGTGCACTAAGGGTTATGCAATGATGAGAAAATAAATGCTAGAGATTGCCTAAAGCACCTATGTTAAACTTTAAGGAAATGGATTTATAGTTACTTTCCATTTATCTCTCTTATTTATATCATCTATTTTTAATATGAGATTTTTATACATGCGTATCCATCTTTTTCTTTTTTTTAATATGAAAATTTTATATTTGTATATTTTCAACAATTTTTTAAGTGTGAGTTTCTTTTATATTAGGCTTTTTGAACCTGCTCATTCTCGAACGAAAATCTTTTTCCTAACTCGAGTATTACAGCATCATCAAAAAGTACAATTACTCTACCAAATTCGCTCCAATACATTACAATGTTATCAAGAGCACAATTACTCCACCAAACTAACTTGAATATGTACCTTTAAAAGTCACACTAGAGTCATCATGTGTAGTAAAAGTCTTCATTCCATAGATTTACTCTACTTTTAATGAGTGTCTCTCTGCTCTATTAAGCCTACCAGGAGTTTACTTGCTCTTCTATCCACATGTTAGGGTATCGTGGGAATCATTAACTACCTTCTCTATACTTATCCTTACTGAATTATCGACTCTGCTACCACTTATTAAAAATTCAAGAAACTTAAAAGCACCAAGATAGAATAATTTTTGATGAGTTTTGTGAAAAAATATACTTATAAACTTGACACTACATTCACTCCAAATCTTAAAATAATAAGCTAGTGAGTTCATTTCACTTTTATATCTCTCATTCATCTCGGCTTTTGTCAATGTGAAAATTTGACACTTACAACTTTCCAACAATAAAAGTTAGACAAGCGCCGTGAGCGGATGCACAACAAGCGCCTAGGCAATAGCATCCTCATGTGAAGTTGAATAACTTTTTGGGTTGGTAAATTAGTGATAGTTGAGAAATGGACTAAATGAGTTAATATAATATTGTGTCATCATGATATGATGAAGACATACTAACTACTAAGTAAAGTGTGAACCATTTTAAGCTAATTGAATTATTAAGCTAAATTAATCAATTTTCAAATATATTTTTTCAATGTTTATTTAAAAAAAAAACCTTTAATAATGTTGCTTACAGTTTATTTATTTTTCACTTTACTATTAAAATTTACTTATTCATGTATTTTCGTAGCTTGGGATTTAATTTATTTGACCGCTATAATTTGTAGCAAAATATATGGGATCGATGGGTTCTTCCATGCACTTAGAGTGTGTATTATTTGATAAACTGAACTGGTCTAATTTAAAATTTTTTGATTTAATTATTCAGTTTGGTACATTTTAGTTTGAGCTTTTAGATGGTATTAGAGACTCTAATACCATGTCTCTCAATGCAATTTTTTTTTTATTGGAAGATAGGTGATTTCATTGATAGAAAAACAACCTTGTATGCCCATCACAGCAAAGGCTTTCAAGCCCATTACAACACAACCCATGGCAATACAGCTAGCTATAGTTTAAAAGGGACCCAACCCAGTACAACAAGAGGCCTATGCCCAAATCCAAGAAACCTTAGCTTAGGATGTGTCTGAGATCCCACCCGTGACCCTATAGAGAACACTCCTCTTGCCACAGGACAAAGAGAGTAGGAGCCTGTCTTTTTCCAAATCAAGCCACAGAGCAACTACTAATGGGCAATGAAAACAAACTAAGGCACCAAGGGGACTGCAATTGAAACGCTTGAAGGAAGACCTCCAGAAAACTATAACCCAGAGGTGTCGGACAAATCAAGCTAGAAACACAATAGAATATACCTAAAGAAACTGGCCATAAAGGTGAAGCCAAAACATCCAACTGGAGCAAGAAAACAAGAGAACCTTCCTTTAGCAGCCATGCATGGCAAGGATTAAGCTAGAAGAGAAGACCTAGCATAGCAAAAGAGGCCCAAACTTTGGATGTTGAAGCAAGCTCTCCCTTCATCGCTGTAATGGAGGAGAGAGTCAGAACTCCTGGCCTTTCAATCTCATCTAGCTTTAGGGTCAATATAACACTGTAAGTGTTAGAAGGACCTTAAGAATAGCCCTTCTCGTGCAACTCTTATTTATAGCACAACACCAAAGAGCAACCAAAATGCTATAGAACCACTAAAGGAGCAGATCCTTAATCTTAGTCCTCTCCATTAACTACCGATCTGCACAAGAAGGAACACAGAAAACAGAAATGTACAACCCGCTCGGAGGTAGGGAGGTACTAATCTATTTCCAGGCAAGAAAAGGAGTCCCCCTTGCCCGTAAGTGGCAGATGAGACCATGAAATTCGATAGAGAAAGGGTAAGGAACCATGGAAACCAAAAACTAGAAAATGAGAGAGAACCTCTCTCCCTAAAAGCTAGACAGAGAAAGAGAGCTGTGGAGTTAGTTAAGGAGCATCTCTCTCTGCAAGTTGAAAACCTTAGTCATGCTTTTATTTGCATTCTTCCAAAAGCTGTAAGCCTCTGCTAAAGTGTTCAAATATAATGCAAGTTACTCTTATCTTTAAAATCAACACTCCAGATTCATGTTGAAGGATCTCTGGAATTAAAAGAAAACCAAAGTGAATGAAATGCAATCATCAATTAAAGAAATAACCCATTATTACTAATAGATGAACAATGATTCCCGTTTAATAAAGTTTTAAAGTTCCAACTCCAGATACAGGGTCCTGTGATCTAATCTTAAGTTTTGGAGACTTGTCATACAAAGAGATAAATCGATCAGAGGCTTACCAGAGAGATCCGATTAGCACTCTCTGACACTTAAGTTAGAGAGAATAAGCAACATTAGAGAATATGAATGTGATGAGAGAAAGGAAACTCTTCTTCTTTCTTATCTAGTGGAAGTATATTCTACAATTAAGGAGAATATTCTATGATATATTCTATGAATAAAAAGTTTATTACATGAATAGAAGTTTATTCTTTTGGATTAATTATTTTACCTCATATCACCATTATTTCATGTTCAATGGGATCCATAGAAGATATTTCAACCCTGGAGCACAATTAAAGCCTAAGGCATCTGCCAAAAATAATTCATGTACCATGTGGCTAGAAACCAATAACAATATTTTCAATTTTCTATTATATATAAGTTATAGTTTTAACACCGCTTAGAAAAAAAAAAGACAAACTAACTAACAATATAAATTTAAAGGAAAGTTTTATTTGATAATGTCAAACGCCAATGAAACCAGATAAAAGCACAACACCATAAATGAAACACATAAAGCTAATAACTTTAGTTACCTCCATGGCCTTTTATGGTAGTCCTAATTAACACCAAGACACATTATAAATTAAAATTGTCACTAATTCATCGATAATTTCAAATTTAAAGCTTAAAATTCCTAATTTCAAATGTTTTAGAAATGATTTTTTTTTATTTTACTCATAGTAATGGATTAACAACAAATTAGCAACAAATATTTTAATGATGAATTATTATTGTTTCTAATCTGTAACTAATTTCAATTAAAAAATTTCCTTTCTGATCCCTAATTTTCCTTTTCTCACTTGTTTCACTCTTGCACTTTATGCTGCTTTACTTCATATAATTTGTTGCTGTTGTTCCACCATGTCGCCTCTTACCTTCTATGAGATAAGTTTGAGTTGGTCATTATTATTTGTGTGTTAAGCATAATGTATTCATATTCTTTTTGATTGGATATTTCTGCAATTAAAATATGTCATACAGATATATGAAGAGTAAAAATTTTCAACTCTAATCTATTCTTGAGTTTTTTTTAAGGAGAAAAAATGAAGACGTAAACAAAAGTTATATATTTTTCGAAATTCATATATCTTTATATAGTATCTATATTATTTTATATAATAGTATGAACATACTTCATTCATTAGTTGCAAAATAATTGTTATTTTGCAACAAAACAATAATAATTTATATGATAAACCTTGAGCAATTTTTATTATTTGGAAAGTGAGAAAAAAAAAAAGGAAAAACATTGGCAGCTTCTTAAAGAAAAGATTATGTAAATCTTTTCTTTTGTTGGTGTTATGCTTTTAATATTATAAATCTTTTCTTTTGTTGGTGTTATGCTTTTAATATTAACAATTTCTTATAGAGAATATTTAATTATGATTGGATTAACATTCATATTCATATCTTCCCCTAGCTTCTTTTATTTATGTTTAATTAATTAGATTATGACATGCTGACCACCCAATAATTTAGTCATATTTTAAGTAAACATGTCTATATTTTAAGTTATTTGTACTGGAAATGACCCCACATACAATTTATCAATTTGTTTAATGAAAAATAAAATGATAGAATTCTGCAGCAGGTATACCAAAAATGACAAGCCTTCTTTCATGTGGAGAGCATATAATCGTAGCTTCAGGTATAACCGGTTAATTAGAGATTTGGACATGCAGAGAGACTCCAATTTTAGCCATAATTTTGCAGCACTGCCCTCTACCTCTCATGGTACCTTATTAGCCAAACATAGTAAAATTACATTGTGTGCCCACAACAAGAAATTTTTCTTGTCAGCGGCTTTTATGCTTTATGGTAAAGCATTCCTTCCCTCTATTGCCTTGAGTAATCCTTGTTGCATCGAGAAGGCCCGCATCTTAATGCACCAGAAATTAAAATCATTTTCACCATTGATTTTCTCTATTTCACGTTTCATAATCAATGCCACCTTTGCCGCCATCACGAAAATTTCCAGTTGATAAAAGACTAGTAGAATTTTGACACATGAATAAATTTAACGTGGTTTACTAATAAAGCCTATTATTAAGGACGAGGACAATAGAAGAATCTTCACTAAGAAATTAATAGATTTACAAAGACAATTGAGTTTCTCTCAACACTCTAACCCATCTCACAAGCTCAAGTGGTTGAACCACCCATTTGTGAAATTTTCTTTTCCCACTCACTTCACTTTACTCATACTTGGCTCTTCACACTCACGCTTTTTCTCCTTGCCACTCCCGTTGGAAAGATTGCTATTTATGGCCATGAAGCATACTTATGGCACATTTGGCCCCTCAATCTTAAAAGCAAGATACACCATATCATGGTCAAAGATATATGGAAGATTATGGAAAATTCATTCAAGATTGAATATTGATATTCATGTGAGAAATTTTGACAAAGCTTGGGCTATTTAGTAAATTCAAGACATGCTTTAACATTATTAATTGATTTCTTCGCATTATATTCAATTATACATTGTCATACTTTTGTTGGATTATAATGGTTATCTGGATCATCTAGCTCCCAGTCAAACACATGTTCTTCACTACCTAACATGGCACATGAGGAAGTTGAGCAGCTAGTAGGAGAACATACAGATAGAATGAAGACAGAGATAATTGAGCAGGTTCAGTTTTTATTTTGGTATAATTTCGGTTCAATCCAAATTGAGATAATTCATTTAAATACTATACCACTATCATCAATCAAATTATTAACTTCTAAGATACAAATTCATTTGTAAGAAAAATAAGCTTTTTTTTTTTGAGAGAAACGATACATCTAATTAATTTAAATCCAAGAGACTATCACCTTAAGAAATTAAGCTTTTCATTGCCATAGCAAAGGAGGGATTGGCAAGACTAAAACCTCCATCAATCACTAGATTGATCCTGCTCACATACTTGCACTCATCACTTCCCAGATACACCGCTGCCTCTGCTATATCTTCCTCTTCCAACACAGCCTCTTTCAAGATAGCTGATGCAGAAACCGCTGCCTGGATCTTCTCCTTCTCCATCTGCATGAGCCCCGTAGCTTTCCTCATCATTGGAGTTACAACTAAAAATGGCGAGATACAATTCACCCTGATCCCATATTGGCCCAACTCCACACACAGGTTCTTTGCTAAACTCCACACACAGGTTCTTTGCTAAACCAAGCAGTGCATATTTTGATGTCACATATGGATGAGGACCCTCCGTAAATGTCACTGAAGTAACACTTGCTGTAAAGAGAATACAGCCTTTCTTGGCAGGAATCATGACCCTGGCTGCATGTTTGGCTGCCAAGAAAGTACCAAACACATTGACATCAAAAACCCTTTTGAAATCTTCAATTTCTGTGGCTAAAATCCTGGGATCCATGATGCCGGAAATTCCAGCGTTGCTGAACATGATATCAAGACTCCCATACTTGGAGACGGCAAAATCCACAGCGTTTTGGATATCAGAATCACAAGTTACATTGCAATGGACATAAGAGATGGTTTCTTCTGATCCAATTTCTTTGCAAAAAGAGAGGCCAAGCTCATCTTGGACATCGGCAATGACGACCTTGGCTCCTTGTTTAACGAATACCCTTGCACTGCACTTCCCTATTCCACTGGCTCCACCAGTTATCAAAGCCACCTTTCCTTGAAGCCTGCAATCAAATAAAGCAAAATAACAGATACAAATAAACAATTAATCAATCAACTAATAGATAAAATCATCTTTAACTTTCATGTCCTGGAACAACTAATTAAAAGATGTTTTAGTTACCTCTTGGATGTTGAAGTTGCTGCAGAAGTATTTGTGCTCATCATCTTGTTTAAAGTTCTTGAATTTTTTTTCCCTCCCAGAAATAGAAGTCGTTAGGAGCTCAGCTGACAACTTCTGCAATTAGATTAATTACAATAATAAAGCGCAGCTACCAAGATAGATATATATATATTTTTTATTTCATCATACTTGATATATTATATATTAAATTTATTTATAAAAAATAGACCTACTACTCTCAAATTAAAATCCAATAATAATCCTTGAGATGCTTTCTTTGTAAAATGCCAGCTGTCACTGATGCTAGCTAGTATTCTCCTCACTAATTCATGTGCATGTGTGATCTATTTCTAATAAAAAGAAAAAAAAAATTGTTATTTGATTATAGGCAAACTACAATTTATGCTCAAAGGTTTAACAAAATTTACAACTAAAGTCTTATATTTTTTAAGTTGTAATTTAGTCACTAAAATTTAGTAAACTTATAATTTAGTCTTTTTATCTAATTTTTTATTTAATTTATCATTAATTATAATAAAAACATGTTAGAGTCCAAGTTAAAATAGAATTAAGAAATTAAATAAAATAGGAAGTTTAATAGAATTTAAATTATAAAGTTTAATAATTATAGCCCTAAAAGAACTAAGTTTTAGTAGCCTATATATGTGAATAGTTGACTGGCCATTATATTATATTGTAGAGAACTCACAAAGTAGATAGGCGTGTTGAATTCTGTAAGTTTTGTTTGAATTACTTGTAAGAGTAAGAAAAATAATTAGTGATTACAATTATTTTTTCTTTATAGTAGAGTAGACTTACGCTGAACCATGTTAAATTTTGTGTTCTTTATTTTGTGTGGGTGTGATTTTCACAACAAGTAGCATTAGAGCTGTGGTTCGAGATATCAAAGATGGCAAGCACAAAATTTGAGGTGGAGCTGTTCGATTGGAAAAATAATTTTTGTCTTTGGCAAAGCACTGTGAAGGACGTCCTTGTGCGACAAAGATTAATTAAAGCATTAAATGAAAAATAACATGTAAAGTACAATGTCTTGAGGAAATTTCACCAGTTGTTTTGTAAAAGAAATTGGAGAAATTATATGTGTCAAAGTCACTTACAAATTGCTTATACTAAAAGAAGAAATTGTACCAACTCAGAATGGATGAAAGTACTAATGTGAGAGATCACCTTACCCCTTGTTTGGATTAAGTGCAGTGTGATTTAATTATGTATCATATGGTACTATATTATATTGTATTATATGGTTTTTATTATTAACATGTTTAGAAAGATAACATGGCACATGATAGTTTAATAACATTTTCTTATTTGGTTAAATGGTATGTGATGCTACCATAAGTTCCTGTGGTCTGCTCCTAATGCCAAGTAGGCTTGTAATAAAGAAAAAGGATGAGGTGGGTGGCCTTCTGCCAAGCCACTTTGATGCTCAAGTCAAAGAACTGGTTTTTGAGAATATGGAGAAACTGTAATGAGATTTAAAAAATAAGAATATGCGTACCCATTTTTGGTTACTTGGTTGATATTTATAGCTTTTTAATAAAATAGTTGTTACTTTGTTTATGGAGATAATCTTGGTTGATCCATCGAGATTGTAACCATGAAATCCGCTTTTGCTTTATTGCTAGCATAACTATTGCTCGGTAAGTGAGATCTGGACACTACTTGATCATTGGCATGATTATTGCTTAGTATATCTTTTGCTCGCCTTGTTGGGCGATCGATGGCATTTTGTTTAGTCTTGTTTTAGTCTCTGGTACTTTGCTTGGCTCGTTTGATCTTTTGATCACCTAAAATAATGTTTGACTTTTCTGATTGCCATGTTGGACATTCATGTAGAACTTTGACTGTTTGACTTGGATTTTGGGCGAGTAGTATCATTTATGGTCGGAGACTTAGTTCTTAAAAGAGATGACGCCACAGGAAGACTAATAATGGCAGGAAAGCTAAGATGCAATTGGTTTGGATCGTTTGTTATTTCCAAAGTTATCACCTAGGGACTTACAAACTAACTGAGACAAGCGGGAGAATACCGTCTCGAACTTGGAATATCTGTAATCTTCACAGATACTATCAATAAAAGAATTCCTTGTTAACTTTTTGAATTTAAGGGTGCTTAGCCCATCCACGGCAATAGTCGGGCAGGTTAAATAATCTAAGGGAGCTTAGCCTCTCCACGATAATAGTCTGCCAAGTTAAATAATTTAAGAGTGCTTAGCCCATTCACGGTGATAGTCCACTAGGCTAAATAATTTAAGGGTGCTTAGCCCATCGACGACAATAGTCCGCCAGGTCAAATAATTAAGGGTGTCTACAATGTTGAGTCCATCAGGCCAGATTAAACAAAGGGAGCTTAGCTCATCTTGTTAGTAGTATGCCCTAGAGTATATCATTTAGTATGTATCTTGTACATGTTTTTATTAATAAAAGACATTTCCACTTTTCCGTTTACATAATATATTTATGTGTAATAGAAAAGGTCCATTGATATTTTGTTAGAAATTCTATTCTTAAGTTGTTAAGAATATGAGTGACAGTATTTCTAGCACAAAGTATCATAAATAGGTTCACAATCGTGGATACTTCATAATAAGGACATGACTTATCCAGAAAGATTGTATTCATGTTTGTTCCCAAGTTATTTATATGAGATATAAATAAGATAAAATGGTGAGTCTCATGCCATATGACAAACATGATAGGCACTTATAAATGATAATTAGGCCGAACCAGTGACACTTATGACAAGCACATGGAGTTTACTCTTATCAATGTATTGTCATAAATCATATTAGTGCATATAATCTTTAGACCTGAGATAGCACAGTTATCTTATGTATAGGTGGTTTGAGTTTGATACTGCTTTCATACTTGTACTGTGTATAGGTATATGGGCATGTGTTGGCTCCTACTAGTTATAAATAGAGGTAGGTGTTGATCAAGATGAAATCTGTTCCTCTAAGTAAATAGAGATAAAATCCTATGTTCATTTAATTGTTCTTGATGTTTCAAGTTCCTGGCCAGGACAAATAGATTTATTCAGAAAGAGTTTCTGATGAGAAAAATCTTTTTAATCAAGAACTGGAATTAAAAGAGAACATAATATTCATAGCAAATGGAGTTTGACATAAACCATGACTCCAGCTTGAGTTATGATTTTGTAACAGAGAGATTCTAGTGCATGTTAACATATGATTATAGGTTCATTTAAGGTAAACCTTATTACTGATTGGGTGGCCATGGCACGCTATGCTAGGTGTTAACCATAGTCAATGAGGTGCATAAAATGATTTAGAGAAATTATTTATGGTAAGAAAGAGTTCTGATGATATTAAGAGTTAATGTCATGTCTCATTGCCAATTAGTAATGAGCCTAGTAAGTCACACACATACACAAGTAATCACTTAATTAAATTTGATTTAATTAATTAATTAAAGAGTTTAATTGATTAATTAAATAGTTTGGTTTGCAATTAGATTGCAAAGTCCCTAGCATGACTTAAAACCAAATCTAGGTTATTGGATGTACAGTATAAGTTAAATTTATATTTAAAGTGTTTAAATATAAATTTAATTAATGAGAAATTAATTAATAAAGATTAATTAATTGATTTATATTTGATATAAATTGATTAGAAGAAGAGAAATAATTATTTTAGGTTGAGATCTCAAAATTAAGACACAGGGGCATTTTGGTCATTTCACAAGGTGAAATTTGGCACCATGAGATGGTGACACATGGCACTACACATAAGCTTGCCAAATATCTTTTAATGATGTAAGATGATTAAAATTAAGATTAAATATAGGTTTGACATTTGGCACAATGTGATTGGATCAATTAAACCTAGAACCAATCAGAGGGTGACATGTGGCAAGGGTTTAATGTGTTGACCTAGCTATATAAGTGTTGTTATGAAAAGAAAATAACACAACCAGCAACAAATAACCTTGATGCTGCCACCCAAGAGGCTTCCCCTTCTCTTTTTCTTCATCTCTCATCTATTCCAAGAGATTAGCAAACAATCTCTTGAATTAAAAATACTAGAAATTGTTTCTAATGTTCTGTTTACATCTTTAATCTCTTAAAAGGCAGAACTTGATTTTCTAATTCATAGAAAAAGCTTTAGAAGCTGTTCAAGGGCTGCCATAGGTGTTCTTGGTGTAGACAAGCTAGAGGGACAACATCTGGTGTCCTAAAGACGCATCTCAAAGGCACAAATACACTGCAGTGCATCAAGAGGTTAGTGTGTTTGTTCTTGATTTAATCTAGGGTTCTAAAATTAATCTGATTAATTCTAAAATCTTAAATGGCAAATACAGATCCAAAAACATATTAAAAGAGTTTTAATATATTATTTATCATTGAAATCAAATAGATAAAAATAAATCTTGCATGATGCATGTGACCCTAGGTGAAAAATTTTGAATTCAATAGTATAAACTTGTGTTTTTCACGCTTCCACTCCTTCAATTGGTATCAGAGCCACTATATTTGCCATTTAGATTGTTGATTATATGATTTAATTGTGTGTTTTGATCATGAGATGATTTATCCATTACTGGTTGCAATGGATGTGTAGCGGTTTGCTTGAAGAACACCAACATGGCGTGCATGGTATGGCTTCATGGATGGAGCAAGGTTTGGCTTTTTAATTTGCAATTGTTGTATGATCTAAAAGCTCATCCTATGTCTAATTAAATTGTTTAATTAGAATTTTAATCACATAATTAAATTTTGATTCAAATCAGAATTTTTAAAATTGTTTGAATGTGATTTAAATCTGAAATTTAAAAGTTGTTTGAATGTGATTCAAATCTGAATTTTTAAAGTTGTTTGAATCATATTTAAATCTGATTTTTTAAAGTTGTTTGAATAATATTTAGATCTGAATTTTTAAAAATTATTTGAATGTGATTCAAATTTGATTTTTTAAAAATTGTTTGAATGTGATTCAAATCTGAATTTTTAAGGTTGTTTGAATGTGATTCAAATATGAATTTTTAAATTTGTTTGAATGAGATTCAAATCTGAATTTTTAAATTTATTTGAATCATATTCAAATCTGGATTTTTAAGTTGAATATGAGATATTTAATTTAATTTAAGTATGTATGTTTTATTTAATTGTTAAATGGTGATATGCATTATGGATGATCATGGACTATAAAAGACTAATGTGATTGGATTTATTTCTTTTATGTTTCTTTGGGATTGTAAATTAATTAATTTATTTTAATTTATTTTGGGCATGTATTATTAAGTTTATAATAATTTTTGGGTTGTAATTTCATTTATTTAAGTTTTTGTAAATTCGCCTTGGTATGCCAAGGATTACTATGTAATATTGGATTGCAAGAAGTTCAAGGAGGTCAAGAGCATTGATGGGACCAGTGAGAGGAATTCAAGATCAGGTGTTGATTATGTACTCCTTCAGCAACTCTTGTAAAATGAATAAATGAAATGCACCTAGGAATGCCCTGATTCAATTCTTGGTGGCTCAGAATTGAATCCCTTAGAAAGTCCATGATCATACCATATTTACTGCTTATCCATGAATGCATGAGATGTATGGGAATGTATGCAATTATATGATAGATGCATGCTAAATGGATAATGTGCAAAGTGAGACCTTAATAGTAATTAGGATGACCATAAAATCTTCCAAACAAATGATTAAGTTGGAAATGCTATAATTAAAGTAATTATAACATGGGCCCTCCATTGGGGCAATTATTTTAAGAAATTTTAAATAGTTGCATAAGATGTAATTAATTTAAGAGATTTTATTAAGAATAATTGTTAAGCATGAGATGTTGTAAATATGTAAATGGTTTGGTGGCCAATATTGGATGTACCTGAGGACATTAAAATTATTTGCATAATTACTGACTCAATGGGATCAACTTAACTAATGCAAGATAAGTCAATAATGGATGTCCCTGAGATTTTGAGCATTAGGGGCTAGGTAAAGGATTGAATCTCACATGAGATGTGATGGGCAAGGAGTTGCTCACTTATAGTTTATTGTAATTCCAATAATGGATGTACCTGAGGATGATCAATAAAATTATAAGAATTCAATCACCCACTAGAAATCCATCCAATTAGGATTTCTGTTTTCTACTTTGGAAGTGTAGGATTCGTTAAGTTAGTGGGAGGACCAATTTGATTAAAAGACCATAATCATTTTGGTTAATTACTTGATACATTTACTAATTAATCTGGTTATTTTCTGTAGTTAATTTTCTGATAATAATGAGCACAGAACAACCACCACCATCCAATATCCTTACAACCATTCTTGATTGCAATAGGTTGACAGGACCTAATCTCTCTGATTGGCTAAGAAATTTGAAACTTGTCCTGAACCTTGAACATATAGGATATGTTCTAGACTCAAATGTTCCTAGTCCCTTAACTCCAGAGGCCACTCCAGAGGAACATGAAACTTTGGACAAGTGGAAGGAGCATGATATAAGAGCTAAGTGTTACATGATTGCTTCCATGAGTAATGAGTTACAGAAGCAGCATGAGAACATACAGAGTACGAGTGAGATCCTCCTTCACTTACAAGAGTTGTATGGTGAGCATAGCATGAATGCTAAGTATGAGATATATAGACAGCTATTCCGCATGAGGATGTCTGAGGGACAGAATGTTGGGGATCATGTCCACAAGATGATTCGGCTGATTGAGCAGCTGGAACATCTTGACTTCAATATGGATTTCCAACTACAAACGGATTTGATACTTCAGTCCCTTCCTGAGTCTTTTGGGAATTTTGTGACAAATTTTCATATGACTAAACAGGAATGCACCTTAGCTGGTTTACTCAACATGCTGGTTATTGCCCAAAAGAATATACCAGGTAATAAAGTAAAAGAGATAGCTTTAATTGCTTCTTCTTATACTGGAAAGTCCAACAAGAAGAAGGGCAATAAAAAAAAGAAACCTCAGATTCCTAGTCCTTCTAAGAAAATGGTTAAACAGAAAAGGAATACTAAAGCTGATGGAGGCAAAGGAAAGTGTTTCCACTGCCAGAAGGATGGGCACTGGAAAAGGAATTGCCTAGAGTATCTTGCTTCTCTGAAAGACAAAAAGGATACACCTTCGGAAGGTATGTCCATATCTTGTTATTTAGATTCTGATGATACTCATAGTTCATCTACAGCTTGGGTTTTAGATACTGGTACCAGTTCTCATATTTCTAATGATATGCAGGAGCTAGCAAATAGTAGCAGCTTGCGTTCTCAAGATGTTAGAGTCCGAATTGGCAATGGTTCAACTGTTGAAGCTTTAGCCATAGGATCTAAATCTTTTTACATGTTTGGACATGTTTTGTGTTTGGATAATATTTTATATGTACCTGATGCTTTTAAGAACATCATTTTTATATCTAGTATGACTAGAAATGGCTATGAATTTCAATTCACAGATGATGTTTGCTATATTTATTTTGGAAATAAATATGTTGGTTCGGGTTATATGAATGATGGTCTTTATTATTTAGATAATAATGACAAACACAAAATGAATGCAAGTGATCTAAATGAATGCAATGCCATGGTGAAAACCAACTCAAGTTCAAAACATATTTGGCACTTAAGGTTATGTCATGCTGCAAAAGATAGGATTGCAAAACTAGAGAAAATGGGGATTCTATCCTCATTGGGCTCTGAGCCTACTCCAACTTGTGAATCTTGCCTTCAGGGAAAAATGACTAGATCACCCTTTGTTAGACAAGGACTAAGAGCTGAAAATATTTTGGAGCTAATACATAGTGATGTATGTGTTCCATTTAAAGAAATGGCTAGAGGTGGCTTTCATTACTTTATTACCTTTACTGATGATAAATCAAGGTTTGGGTATTTGTATTTGATGAAATACAAACATGAATCCTTTGAAAAGTTCAAAGAATTTAAATTTGAAGTAGAAAATCAAACAGGAAAGAGTATTAAAGCTTTTTGATCAGATCGTGGAGGTGAATATTTGAGTACTGAATTTGATGAATACTTGAGAGAGCACGGCATTTTTTCCCAGCTGACTCCTCCAGGAACGCCACAACTGAATGGTATATCTGAAAGGAGAAATCATACCCTATTGGATATGGTACGTAGTATGATGAGCTATACTGATATGCCAATCTCCTTTTGGGGATTTGCATTAGAATCAGCTTTGTATATTCTGAATAGGATTCCATCAAAATCAGTTTCTTCCACACCTTATGAGATATGGCATGGAAGAAAACCAAGTCTTAAGCATGTTAAGATTTGGGGTTGTTCAGCTTATGTAAAAAAGCTGAACACTGATAAATTGAAAACCAGATCAGAAAAAGGTCGATTTGTTGGATATCCAAAATATAGTTTTGGATATTATTTTTATTTGCCTACTTCACAAAAGGTTGTGATAAGTAGAGATGCCACATTTCTTGAACAACAGTTTGTTCAAGAAGGAAGCAAAAGAAGGCAAATAGAGTTAGAATTGGAGAATTCTGACCAACCAACAGATCAGATGGATATAGATCCATCTAGTCAACCTACACCCGTTGATGAAACATCTACAACTGTTCCTCGTAGAACAACTAGGGTATCTCACTCACCAGTGAGATATGGTTTCCTTCATGAAGAAGAACAAGAGTTGTCTACTCATGAAGAATTAGATCATGGAGATGATCCACTCACCTATGAAGAAGCTATATCAGATATAGACTCTTCAAAATGGATTGATGCTATGAAATCTGATATTGATTCCATGTATAAGAATCAAGTTTGGGATCTTGTTGACCCACTTGAAGGTATTATACCTATAGGGAATAAATGGGTTTTCAAGAAGAAAATTGGTTCTGATGGAAAGGTAGAGACCTATAAGGCAAGGCTAGTAGTGAAAGGGTTTCGCCAAAGGCAAGGAATCGACTATGACGAGACTTTCTCGCCTATTGCCATGCTTAAATCAATTAGGATTCTATTAGCAATAACTGCATACTATGATTATGAGATTTGTAGATGGATGTCAAAATAGCTTTTCTCAATGGATACATTGAAGAAAACATTTTCATGGAATAACCTAGGGGCTTTGAATCCCAAGATGGTTCCAAGGTATGTAAGCTAAAACGATCCATTTATGGGTTGAAACAAGCTATGAGGAGTTGAAACATCCGTTTTGATGAAGCCATTAAATCCTTTGGTTTTATAAAAAATGAGGATGAGCCATGTGTATATAAGAAGGTTAGTGACAGTGCTATCACTTTTCTTGTCTTATATGTGGATGACATACTGTTGATGGGTAATGACATAGGTATGTTGATAACTGTAAAGGTATGGTTGTCAAATACATTCTCTATGAAAGACTTAGGGGAAGCAACCTATATTCTTGGGATTCGCATATATAGAGATATAGCGAAAAGAATAATTGGTTTATCCCAAAAGTCTATACTTGGAAAAGGTGTTAAAGAGGTTTAACATGCTTGATTCCAAGAGAAGATTGTTACCAGTGAGACATGGTATTCATCTTTCTAAAGAGATGTCTCCAAAGACTTCTGAAGAAAGAGATAAGATGGGCAGGATTCTATATGCTTCGGCTATTGAAAGTTTAATGTATGCAATGTTGTGAACTAGGCTGGATATCGCATATGCTGTTAGTTTGACTAGCAGGTATCAATCCAATCTAGGTTTGGAACACTATATAGCTGTCAAGAATATCCTTAAGTACTTTAGAAGAACTAAGGATTTATTCTTAATCTATAGAGGTGGAGACTTGCAATTGGATGGTTATACTAATTCTAATTTCTAATCAGATATCAATGATAGAAAGTCTACATCTGGATATGTGTTCATTTGTAATGGAGGTACAATCAGTTGGAAGAGTTCCAAACAGAGCACGACTGCAGATTCCACTACCAAGGCTGAGTATATTGCTGCATTAGATGCTACAAAGGAAGCTGTTTGGATAAAGAAGTTCGTGACAGAATTTATAGTAGTTTCTTCCATTGAGTCAGCAGTTCCACTATATTGTGACAATAATGGAGCAATCATATAGGCTAAGGAACCAAGGTCTCACCAGAAATCCAAACACATAGAAAGGCGCTACCACATTATCAGAGAAATAGTTAGACGAGGCGATGTAGTCATGCAGAAAATAGCATTAGCTGAAAATCCAGCTGATCCATTCACTAAGCCTATGTCACAGACTCAGCTAGACCGACATCTTGAGAAGATGGGTCTAAGATATTGTAATGAATGGCTCTAGTGCTAGTGAGAGATTGTTAGTAGTATACCCTAGAGTATATCATTTAGTATGTATCTTGTACATGTTTTTATTAATAAAAGGCATTTTCACTTTTCCATTTACATAATATATTTATGTGTAATAGAAAAGGTCCATTGATATTTTGTTAGAAATTCTATTCTTAAGTTGTTAAGAATATGAGTAACAGTATTTCTAGCACAAAGTATCATAAATAGGTTCACAATCGTGGATACTTCATAATAAGGACATGACTTATCCAGAAAGATTGTATTCATGTTTGTTCATAAGTTATTTATATGAGATATAAATAAGATGGAATGGTGAGTCTCATGCCATATGACAAACATGATAGGCACTTATAAATGATAAGTAGGCCGAACCAGTGACACTTATGACAAGCACATGGAGTTTACTCTTATCAATGTATTGTCATAAATCATATTAGTGCATATAATCTTTAGACCTGAGATAGCACAGTTATCTTATGTATAGGTGGTTTGAGTTTGATACTGCTCTCATACTTGTACTGTGTATGGGTATATGGGCATGTGTTGGCTCCTACTAGTTATAAATGGAGGTAGGTGTTGATCAAGATGGAATCTATTCCTCTAAGTAAATAGAGATAAAATCCTATGTTCATTTAATTGTTCTTGATGTTTAAAGTTCCTGGCCAGAACAGATAGATTTATTCAGAAAGAGTTTCTGATGAGAAAAATCTTTTTAATCAAGAACTGGAATTAAAAGAGAAGATAATATTCATAGCAAATGGAGTTTGACATAAACCATGACTCCAGCTTGAGTCGGGATTTTGTAACAGAGAGATTCTAGTGCATGGTAACATATGATTATAGGTTCATTTAAGGTAAACCTTATTACTGATTGGGTGGCCATGGCACGCTATGCTAGGTGTTAACCATAGTCAATGAGGTGCATAAAATGATTTAGAGAAATCATTTATGGTAAGAAAGAGTTCTGATGATATTAAGAGTTAATGTCATGTCTCATTGCCAATTAGTGATGAGCCTAGTAAGTCACACACATACACAAGTAATCACTTAATTAAATATGATTTAATTAATTAAAGATTTTAATTGATTAATTAAATAGGTTTGGTTTGTAATTAGATTGCAAAGTCCTTAGCATGACTTGAAACCAAATCTAGGTTATTGGATGTACAGTATAAGTTAAATTTATATTTAAAGTATTTAAATATGAATTTAATTAATGAGAAATTAATTAATAAAGATTAATTAATTGATTTATATTTGATATAAATTGATTAGAAGAAGAGAAATAATTATTTTGGGTTGAGATCTCAAAATTAAGACACAGGGGCATTTTGGTCATTTCACAGGGTGACATATGATGGTAATATATGGCACTACACATGAGCTTGCCAAATGTCTTTTAATCATATAAGATGATTAAAATTAAGATTAAATATAGGTTTGACACTTGGCACAATGTGATTGGGTCAATCAAACCTAGAACCAATCAGAGGGTGACATGTGGCAAGGGTTTAATGTGTTGACCTAGCTATATAAGTATTGTTATAAAAAGAAAATAACACAACCAGCAGCAAATAACCTTGATGCCGCCACCCAAGAGGCTTCCCCTTCTCCTTTTCTTCATCTCTCATCTATTCCAAGAGATTAGCAAACAATCTCTTGAATTAAAAATACTAGAAATTGTTTCTAGTATTCTGTTTACATCTTTAATCTCTTAAAAGGCAGAACTTGATTTTCTAATTTATAGAAAAAGCTTTAGAAGCTGTTCAAGGGCTGCCATAGGTGTTCTTGGTGTGGACAAGCTAGAGGGACAACACCTGGGGTCCTAAAGACGCATCTCAAAGGCACAAATACACTGCAGTGCATCAAGAGGTTAGTGTGTTTGTTCCTGATTTAATCTAGGGTTCTAAAATTAATCTGATTAATTCTAAAATCTTAAATGACAAATACAGATCCAAAAACATATTAAAAGAGTTTTAATATGTTGTTTATCATTGAAATCAAATAGATAAAAATAAATCTTGCATGATGCATGTGACCCTAGGTGAAAATTTTTGAATTCAATGGTATAAACTTGTGTTTTTTACGCTTCCGCTCCTTCACATCTATGTCCCAATCCATCAAACAACAATGTTTTGACTACTTAGCATGATTAACACTTGGCAACAAAACACCATCTGCATAATCGGATCTCCAGTTCAAGTAGGTAACTATCAATTACTTTTCCAAAGAAAATTAAATTATGTTTGTTTATCATCCTCTAAATTATTTATGGATCGAACAAATAAGAAAATTCGTCATTAAAAAAAAAGGCCCAAACATCTTTTACTTTGAAAAATTCTTATCGATTCTTAGATCATCCTACACCATGTAATTATCGGTAAACTTTGCTCGGCTTGTGGGGTTTGAACGTTCAGTACTAACAGTTCTCACAAAAACATACAACAGTGAGGATGAAGTTAAAACAAAGAAAGATTGATCATTTATATTAAAATTTTTTGTACAAAAGTTTTCGGCAAAGGGGCTTACATCATCACCCACACCTCCCTGCCCATCCTTTCTATCTCCCTATCCACCTCCAAGGTTTTTAACCAAGGAGAAATCATCTCTTGGGTAGCGCTTCTATAGCTCGATGACCATATCATTATATGATTTAACATAAATTTCAACTATTTGGTCATCAGTAGCAGCAAACTCCCTCTCTAGAGCCTCAATTTTCTTGGTCAGATCAGCTTACATAGCTGAGTGACTCTCCCAAACAACAGTCAACTCATCCTGAAGAGTGTAGAATTTTTCTTTCATTTATTGAAGCTCACCCTCCAAGTGTTTGGCTTTCTTCTTGAAAGCAACCATAGTATCAACAAGCAAATTCATCTTAGTATTCGAAGAATCGACCCAACCACGCAATGCCTGATTTTTCTCTCATAAAATTTGGGTGCATGCTAATTGCTCCATCAGAAGAGACATTGAACAAGAAGCCAGTTCGTCAACATGCTCCCCCTCTAACCGAGCTCGATCTAGCAGAAGTGTGTACTTCTTAGAGAACCAGTTGGCGAGTTTCAAATTGTCGATAATAGATTCACTGGACAACGCCTGCTCAACTGATTGTTTGCACAGAGGAGGTGGAGGAGTGTCATCAGTTTGTTCGAGCTCTGGATGAGAAGTTTGTGTTTTTGGGGTTGGGATGCTTGAGGGTGGAGAAGATGAAGGATCAACTCACACCCTTTTTGAGTCCAAATGAGAGGCATCCTCCGCTGAATGAGTAGCTTTCTTCTTTTTTCCAGATCAGTTGTTTGATGTTTTTCATTTGGCTACCCATCTCTGCAAAAAGAAAAGAGTTTCAGTAAGTAAAAATAACCAAGAGTCAAGCAAAAGTGTTTACCCTCAAGTGGTAAGTTATTGTAATGTTTGGTCACCACAGGATCCTCGATCATGTAGATACTCTCCCACCATCTAGCCTCGGCTTTGAGCAATGCTTTTATTGATATTCTATCCTCATGAACAATGACTTTTATTTCCCTAATCATCACCTTTTCCTCAGAATTCAATCTCAATTTTCCAATTCTTTTATCCACCAAACAGTTCCAAGACATCTGGATGCCACTCTAGTGCTCATCGATGGTGTCCTCAATAAAGAAAATTTGATCTTTCCACTTCTTCAGCAAGGATGAGAGACCAATAAATAATCTCATTCCTTTTCGGGCATGGAAATGCTAATACTCACTTTCCTGAACATTCAGCTGGAAGAAAGCAAAAAAGACCTGAGTAGATGCATGCAACCTTCTCTTGTGGCACAATGCTCAAAACCTAGCAAGAAGCCTCGACGATTTTAGGTGCATCTAAGGAATAAATAGTCGATGATACTTTAAATTATACATTCATGGGGTCAAACGGCAGTCGCAGGCCTGACTTTAATTGTTCCTCATACACCGCTACCAAAACAAGGCTAAGGAAAGTGATGTTAGCTCGACTATGAGTATTAGCAAGTAAGAGCTGATATCTTTCTATGTCTATCCCATAAGACTTTGACAAAACCAGAAGGTCCCACTTGCACAATGAGGATGACATCTCAGAAACCACCCTCGACACGTTCGGACCATAGGAGCTGGCCTCTACATCAAGAGCAGAACGAACACCCAAAGCATAAAAGGCACCAGCGATAGTCAGATCCATAGTTTTCAGAACCTCCTCAACTTTTGCCGAACTTTGGTCAGACTCTAAAAACAGTTCATGAGTGCTCGAATCTTGACTATAGACAATGGCAGGTGACCGGGGAGTGGCACTTGAATCTCTGTTGTCACTCAAATCACTCATTTTTTACATTAAACAAAAGTATAGAGGAATAAATTAGAAAAAAAATAAAAGCATTACCTTCACGGAAATACCAAAATGCCAAAGATAGAAAGAAAATGCTGCCGAAAATTGCAAAGGAAACAAGAAAAGCAAGAATGCAGGAAGATAAAAGATAAAATGAAAAAATAGGGTGTTTTATAGAAAGAGAAAGAGGTAATAAATGATTTTGAAATACGAACCATCACATATGCTGCCTTTTTACATATCAAGAAAAATTCAAAAATGACAACTCATATTAAAAAGACTGCTCAAAAGCATGCCTGACAACTATCCACAAGAGTAAACAGGATAGCTTAAAAGAACCGCACATAAGACATGTCACATCCTAGCCGAATGAACAACAATACAAACCTAAAGGTTTGTAAAGACCGAAGGAGGGGACTTTCGATACTACTTGCCCAAAATCCAAGTCAAACAATCAAAGTTCTACATGAATGTCTAACGTAGCAATTAGAAAAGTCAAATACTATTTTAGATGGTCAAAAGATCAAATGAGCATAGCAAAGCACCAGAGACTAAAATAAGACCAAACAAAATGCCTTTGATCACATAATAAGGTGAGCAAAAGATATACTAAGCAATAATCATACCAATGATCAAGCAGTGTCCGGATATCATGCACCGAGTAATAGTTATGCCAGCAATAAAGCAAAAACGAATTTCATGGAGACAATCTTGGCTGATCAACTAAGATTATCTCCATAAATGAAGTAATGGCTAATTCTCTAAAAAGCCTATAAATACCAACCAACCAGAAATGGGTATGTATATTCTCATTCTCTAAATCTCATTACAATTTCTCCATATTCTCATAAACTAGTTTTCTAACTTAAGCATCAAAATGGCTAGCCAGAAAGCCACGTACCTCATCCTTTTTCTTTATTGCAGGTCTACGTGGCATTAGGACCAAACCACAGGAACTTAAGGTAGCATCAACATGATATGGTATAATACATAAAAATTACTGAAATACCCTTATTAATAATTTAAATATATAAAATGTTATATAGGACCTATGATGCGAGAGACAATGGAGGATTAGTGCATGTCAAAGAGAGATTGAAAATTTTTTGTCGAAGGGAGAAACTGGAGATAAGGGATAAGAAATGTTTCTAAATAAAAAGAATATGGTATAATTAGAATTTTATAATTGTATAAGTATAAAATTAGAATATAAAAATTTTAAACCATCTAAAAACATCAATTTGGTGGTTTGAAAATCTGTGGTAAAATCATTATTAAGAAACCATCACTTTACAATCCAAAACCACCATTCTTCAGGAACAATCTTCACAAACAAGTAGCATTATCATACTATACATTATGAAACCATGAGAAACCATCATCTAAACAAGTTGTTAATGTTTTTTATAAATTAATTACCAAATTGGATGATGAAGATAAAGCCCTCTTGCTTTTAACCTCTCTCTTACAATCTTATAAAAGTTTGGTGACAGCTCTAACAGTTGGGAAGGAGACTTTGAAGGTGAGGGAGGTTACTGCAATTATCTTGGATGATGAGAAGTTTAAGAAGATAGGTAGTAGCAATGAAGGTGGAGCTTTTGTTGCTAGTTCTAGTCGTGGTAGAAGTAATCCACATAGAAATAATTAAAGAAGGAATAGTAAATCAAGCTCGAGACCATGAGTAGACCTTGAAGATAGAGAATGCTACTACTATCATGAGAAGGGCCACATTCAATACCATTATATCAACATGAAGGAAGATCTTACAGAGTTTAAACAATTCAAAAAGAGTTGCAGAAAAGAAAAAGAAGAAAATGCTACAACTGCAATTGATGATGGCGTTGATAGTGAATGTTTGAATGTGGATAATGATAAGAAAAAGGCAAAAGATCCATTGCAAGATGAGTGGTTAATGGATTCTACTTGCCTATTCCATATTTGCTTGAAGGAGTGGTTTAATGTGATTGAAGAGAAAAAGGGAAAAAAAATTAAAGATAACCAATGGGAACAAGATGGAGGTCGAAGGTTTTGGTAGAATGAAGATCAAGTTATATGGTGATTGTGTAAAATTGTTAGATGAAGTGAGGTGTGTTCCTATAATCGAAAGGAACTTAACTTCCTTCGATAAGTTAGATTCTTTATGTTATGGGTATTTGATTCATGGTGAACTCATGAGTGTTAGTCGAGGTGCTCTCGTGATTATGAAGGGTGAAAGATTGGTGCAAAAAATTTTTACCAATTAGAAGGAATCATATTGATTTGAAGAATACAAGTTGAGGTCAGAGGCAACATCAACAATCAAGAGTATAAGAAAGTATCCAAGAGAAAATTGACTTTTGTAAAAGTGTTGAAAACTAAATTCATTTGACTTAGAGGTAGAGATTGTTAAAGTCTAAGTTAAATTATAATTAGAAAATTAGATAAAATAAGAAGTTTAGTAGAATTTAAACTATAAAGTTTAATAATTAGAGTCTCAAAAGGATTAGATTTTAGTGTTATATATATATGTATATATATATATATATATATATATATATATATATAGTTGGTTGGTCATTATATTGTATTATAGAGAGTTCACAAAGTGGATATATGCGTGTAAGAGTTTTGTTTAAATAACTTGTAAGAGTGAAAAAAAAAATAATTATTGTAATTATTTTTTATTTATTGTGAATTTATTTGATAGAGTAAGTTTAAGTTAAACCATATTAAATTTTATGTTCTTTATTTTATTTGAGTGTGATTTTCACAATAAAACATTAAAATCCCTTAATCTTATTTATTTTTATAATTTAAATAGTTTATTTCTTAAGATTTTGTATTATACATTTTCTAATTTAAATAATTTAGTTTTTAAAATTTTATATTATAAATAAAATAGTTTAAATTAATAGACTATTTCAGTTATAAAATTTAAATTAAAAAATTATTTTATTTATACAGAACGAAATTTCAGAGACTATAACGTTTAGTTAGAAAATATAAAATCAAAGTTTAGCTCATTTGGCAATTCACGATTCTCCCTCCTCCTCCTTTCTCATTCCTCGTCGTTTTTGTCCCTTTTGATTTTCACTCTCTTTTTTTTTACCATACATCTCAACTGCATTAAAAAGCCCTGCAGGCATCTGAAGATAATACAGCCACTAGTTCCTTTAGAGGATATATTGTCCAGCTAAAAGAGAGGAAACCTTTAAGATACAATTGATTGAACTTGGCACATGAAAACTATATGCGGCCATTTCTCATTCCTCATCTTTTTGTCTCCTTTGATTTTCTCTCTCTTTGCTTTTCTGTCTATGCACATGATTGATTGAACTTGGCATGCGAAAACTGGAAGCCGCCATCAAATTATCCATTAAAAATATAATATATATTTAATTAAATAATATTTAAAGATGCCATTACAAAAATATAGAGTTCTTAATATAATTTAGATGCTACATTAAATTATTCACTATTTTTAAGATAATGTATAGTGATTAAGATAAATTTAATAATTATTAATTAAAAATAATTAAAATGAGATAAAATTTTAAAATTAAATATTGAAAAGAAAAACATCTAAGATAGAAATGGGAAGGTTTAAAACATTATATATAAAAAGTACTGGTTATATAATAATGATTTTAAAAATAATTATATTCTTTTTTTTTTCTCTTTCATTTATTATGAAAAAGATAATAATAATTTTATTACTAATCATATAGAAAGAACAAATCTGCAGTGATGCGTGGGCAACTTTGCTTGTTGCGAGGAAAGCATCTCTATGACTATTATTATTATTATTATTATTATTATTATTATTATTATTATTATCAGACAACCATGAAATATTTGATTATTACCGAAACCAGAATTATAATTTAGAAAAAATAAATAAATTTTTATACTTTCAGTTGAAGTTAAATAAATCTAAAATTAATTTTTAAACCAAATAAGTCTAATAAATTATCATTTAAAAAATATTATTTTTAACAATAAAATATTGTTTTTTTATAATTTTAAATATTAAAAATTATTTATTATGTTGAACATGTTGAATAAAAATTATTTAATATTAAAATTAAAAAAATTATTTTTTATTATTAAAAAAATAACATTATTTAGGAGATAACTTGTTTGACTTATTTGATCTTAATTTAGCTCAAAACTTGATTTTGGCTAATCTACATAAGAACTTATTGGATTTTTTTTTTAATTATAATTTTGCTAAGTGGATATTATAGATAAGTAAGTCAAACTGAGTTTTGAATTTTTTTTTTCTAAATATATGATTAAATTTGTCTCATTTAAAATGAATTAAACTCAAAATCGATTATTTAAAATTCGTTTATAACAAAAATGATTTGTATTTAATCGATAAGTTATAAACACGAGGTCTCTTTTGATCTCTCTCCTCATTTTTCTTCTGTATATCTTCCATTTTTGTCTATCATTCATTGCCTATTACTTTATACACTTAATAATTTAAATATATTTTATACCAAATTATTTTAATATGATCTTATAATTTAAATATATATTGAAACATAAAAAATATATCATCTAAATTTTAACTCAATTCCTAATATTAAAAATAGTTTTATTTTCATAAAAAATTATATTTAAATTTTAAATTATTTTATAAATCTTAATTATATTATAATTTTAAATAATATGAATTAAATGATTACTTTAAAAAATAATTATAAATAAAATTAATGTATTTATAAATGTAATAATTACTATAAATAAACTTATGAATAAGTAAGTTCATGAAGTTATTTAAAGAGTCAAGATACAAAATTATTTAACAAGTATATACCAACTAGGTTATTCGTGAGCCTATTAAATAAGTCAGTTCATGAGCTATATAATAAGTCAAGTATTTATGAGTTTGACTTTGGCTCATTTAATAAATAAATTATGAAATTAAAAATTAGTTCAAACTAAATTAAATAAATTAAATCAAATTTAATTTAATTGAATCTCGAACGGCTTATAAATGATTTCACTCGATTATAGCTTTAGTAGTTATTAAATCCTCGTATTGCTTATTAAATTTTTTTCTTGAAACAAAAAATAATTTTCTTTTAATTAGCATGTATACACACAGAACCACTACTGGAAGAAATTGTGGAGAAAGGATCACATCAAAACAAACATGTAGGAACTTATAGCAATAGTTCTGCTGCTCAAGAATGCCAGCAAGAGAGAACTAAATTAACTTAAAACCAATAAATCCAAGTATTTATAACATCTAATTTACCATAACAGAGAGAGAGTTAATTTAACCCTGCAGTTCATCCAAGTTACGATTACAACTTCTCTTCACATGCATACCATTATGGGAAATAGTATCAGGACTTGTATGTGGTATCATTGATGAGTTATACAAGAAGTAAGCTTGCTTTCAATCCAAAAAAACATCACCATCTAGGATTGATTTTGTTGTGAAAATCACACTCACACAAAATAAAGAATATAAAATTTAACGTGATTTGGCGTAAGTCTATTCCATCAATAAATTTACTATCAAGAAAAAATAAATACAATTATTAATTTTTTTTCTCACTCTCAAATCCATTCAAATAAAACTCAGAGAATTCAATACAGCTCTCTACTTTGTGAGCTCTTTATAATACATTTCATATAATGGCCAACCAACTACACATATATATAGATTACTAAAACCTAACACTTTTAGGACTCTAATTGTTAAACTTCATAATTTAAATTCTACTAAATTTTCTAAACTAATTATACTTCCTAATTCTAATTGGACTTTGACTCTAACAATCTCCACCTCCAAGTCAAATGGAATTAGCCTTCACAATTTCTGCAAAAGTCAATTTTCTCTTAGGTACTTCCTTACACTCTTGATTATCGATGTTGCCTCTTGCTTCCACTTGTATTCTTTCAATCAATGTGTTTCCTTACAATTTACAGAGATTCTTTGTATCAATCTTCTCACCCCTTCATGATCACAAGAGCACCTCGATGAACTCTCATGACTCCACCATGAATTGAATACCCATAACTCAAAGAATCCAACTTATCCAAGGAAATTAAGGTCCTTTCAAATTTAGAAATGTATTTCACTTCATCGAACACATTTACACTATCACCATGCAGTTTGACATTTACTCTTTCAACACCTTCAACTTCCATCTTGTTTCCGTTGGCTAGCTTCACTTGTTCTCCTTTCTTTTCTTCAATCACATCAAACCACTCATTCTTTAAGCAAATATGGAATGGGCAAGCAGAATTCATTAACCACTTATCTTGTAATAGATCTTTTGCCTTCTCTTTATCATCATCCACATTCATACATTCACCATCAACACCATCATCCATTGTAATTACAGGAGTTACTTCTTTTTCTTTTTCGCCACTCTTCTTGAATTGTCTAAATTTTGTAAGATCTTCCTTCATCTTCATACAATGGTATTGAATGTGACCCTTCTCATGACAGTAGTACTATTCTCTATCTTAATAGTTTGCTCGTGGTCTCGAGCTCGATATACTATTCATTCTCCAATTGTTTCCTTGTGAATTGCTTCTACCACTACTAGAACCAGCAACAAAAGCTCCACCTTTATTGCAACTACCTGTCTTCTTAAACTTTTCATCATCCAAGATAACTATGGTAACCTACTCCACTCTCAAAGTCTCCTTCCCAACTATAGGGGTTGTCACTAAGCTTTTGTAAAATTGTGGGAGAGAGGTTAAAAGCAAGAGGGCTTTATCTTCATTATCTACCTTCACACCAACACTAGCCAATTGGGTAATTAATTTATTAAAAATATTAAGGTGATCCCTCACATCATTACCTTCATTCATTCTAAGTTGGTACAACTTATTCTTCGAGTACAAGCGATTTGTGAGTGACTTTGACATGCACAGCCTCTTCAATTTCTTCTACAAAACAACTGGCAAAGTTTCCTCTGAGACATTGTACTTCACATCTGGAGCTAACATCAATCTAATCGTACTCACAACTCTTTATTGAAACTCCTCTCAATCTTTCATAGTTGCCGATTGCTTCTCATTCAACGCTTTAATTAATTCTTGTTATACAAGGACATCTTTCACAGTGCTTTGCCATAAACTAAAAGTATTTTTCCCATCGAATGGCTCCACCTCAAATTTTGTGCTCACCATCTTTGACATCTTGAACCACAGCTTTGATACCACTTGTTGTGAAAATCGCACCACATAAAATTTAATGTGGTTTGGCGTAAGCCTACTATATCAAAAAATTTACTATCAAGGAAAAATAATTACAACTACTAATTATTTTCTCATCCTCAAAATCACTCAAACAAAACTCACAGAATTCAATACACCTCTCCACTTTGTGAGCTCTCTACAATACATTCCATATAATGACCAACTAACTATATGTAACACCCCTACATGCATAGTCCTGTATATTTTACTGTTCCGGTGATTAGTGTCGATCTGGACAGTCTAGAGGCTTAGAACCAGAATTAAGTCATCTAGAAAAGCTATAAACAAAAATTAATAGCAATTACATGAAGGTTAAATGTAAATCAAGAAAATAAGGCATAATGGGTTAAATGAGCCAAGGCCACAGCGATGAGTGACCAAAACAGAAAGTGACTACAAGGTCAATCACTGTCCTATTTTCGAGTGGGACATTGTGACACTGCAGGCCTAAGAATTATTGTGAAGCTAAGGGAAATGTGAAAACCACGGAAAAGAGTTAAGAACAAGGTCAAATAATTGAATCAGACTTTCGAAAGCAATCTAGCATTATTGGTAAAACGGATCAGACCGGTAAGGGGCAATTCAGTCAATTCACCCTTAGAGATGACTTTTGACCTAAATGTTTAATAAAATATAGGAAATTAAAATATTGAAAATTAAATTCAAAGTGAAAAGATTATGAAAAGAAAAGAAAAAGAAAAGAGAAGAAAATGAAAATTAAAAGTTTTATGACATTAGCAATGTGTAAGCATGATGTCATAAATATAATTATAATTTAATTAAGTCATTTTGTGGATAAGTATATAAAGGATTAAAAAAAAAAGGAAAAAATATTCTTCTTCAAAAGTTGGTTGCCCCACTCTCTCTTACTTTTCTCCTTCATTTCTTCCTTTCCTCCATTAAAGCTCACTTGGAGCTTTTGTAAACCCTAAAATTAGCCATAATTTCCCTAAGCCCCAATACAAAAATTCACCCTTAAAGCTTGCTTACCATTTTGGAACACAAAAGAAGTGAAGTTGTGAAGGTTTTGGAAAGCCCACCAAAAAGGTTAGTAGTAGTTCTTCATCTCTCTCTTTATAATTATGCTTAGGCACCTTAAACAAGTTAGAAATTGTTGAAAAGTTAAAGAAAATAACATGTTAGGGAGCTTTATAAAATTTGGCCAGCCTTGGGATATTGGGGAAATTATGTGTTTTCTTTCAATTGATCATGCATATAGGTTCAATTAAGTGAATAAATGTTATTAGAATACTTGAATTTCATGAATTGAATAATTTGCATAATTAGGGTTCTTGAACCAAGGGAAAATTGGGGAAAATTTGGGGGAAATTGGTAATTTAATTTAATTAGACCTAATTGAGGTTTTAAGTGACCAATTAGTATGTTTGGGAGTGCATGGGAATGCATGGAATGGAATTGAAATTGTGTAGGTGAAATAGCCAATTCTAGCAGTTTGACCTTGGTCAACTCAAATGGCCATAACTGAAAATTGGTTGCTCCAATTGGTGTAAGGCCAATTGAAGATGAAAATTAAGACCCAAAGCTACAATTTTTATGCGGAAACCCAACCCTAAAATTGAACACAAATTGGTGAAAAGTTAGGTCAAATCTAGATTTAGGCACACTGCCCTATACAAAACTGACCACATGAATAGTACTTATTCAAATGGTCATAACTTGGTCTAAAGACGGTCCAAATGATCTGAATTTTATACCGATGGAAAGCTTAGATATAGTAATATAACTTTCATGAAGAACACAAATCCAAATTCTGACCATAACTCATCCAAAAAGTGAGCCGCAATTAAGACACCAAAGCTACCAAACCAAATTCTGCCCAGAATTTCTGGGTTTGGAACCAATCCAGCCAGCCACCTTAGAAATAACATAACTTGAGCTACAAAACTCTAAATGGAGTGATTCAAAAATGAAATTAAAGCTAAGACGTTAAGGAACAACTTTGATGAAGGGAAGTTGACCAAATTCTCACTGTAAAAAGACCAATAGAACAGTACAAACAAGTGACCCAAAACTAAATTTTTGAAGTTTCCCTTAAGGAGATTAGAAATTCAATTGGCAATCAATGCCAACATAATTATGACCCAAAATGTGGTATGTGGGTGCAATTAGAGTTAATAAACCTATTTAGTATGAAAAAGTCAATATTTTGACCAATTAGTCAAATGAATAGTAATAATCAACATACCACATACAAAGAGCTCAAAACTTAGGGGAAAATTATAAGAGAAATTTAGTATGCATATAATTAGTGTTGAATTAATTGTGGGAAGTGGTTTAGATGAGTATTGAGACGTTTCTAATTTTGTGTTTCAGTAGAAGAAGAGACCAAAAAGGATAAGAAAAAAGTAAGTCAAGGCCTAGAGGCAACTCATACGAGGTTTGTGCACAATAAATTTTGATTTATTATTTTCTACTTGAAAACTTGTTTAGATGTGCATTGTGAACTATTTGTATTAATTATGGGTTTCGAGAAATGTTGTGTTGCCTAATTGTGAATTGAAATTTGAAATGAAAATTTGCTTAATGTTTGAATGAAATGTTTGAATAACTTAATTTTGAATTGGTTTTGGATTCACACTTAGCATGACAGTATCATTGTATTCCTCCTCCATTTATGGGGTTGAGATAGACTATCTTCCTCCCTCTCTAGCTTGCTAGTTGAGGTTGAGATCGGATAAGTACTCATATAGCTAGCTAGCCACCTTCCTAATTGATTTCGATTAGTCGGATTGAGATTGCTTTGTCGTGGTGTACAACACGACATTGATCGAAAATTTTATATCATGACCTAAGTTGTGTATGGGTTGGCAACACTGTGTTTTATAAATTATTTTAATGAAATGGTATTGCAAAAGTTGACACTAATTTCATGAAATGTGATTATGAAAGGATTTAAAGATGTGTTTCTCAATGTATGCTTTTATGTTCAGCTACTTTAAAATTTTATTGTGCACTACTGAGTAAAAGTTACTTAGCGATATCTTTTATTTGCTATCACAAATAGAGGAAAGGATAAAGCAGCAGAGTAAGCTGCTCTGGTGTCAGGAGGACATTTTGAGGATTTTTGTCCAGATATATTATTTATACCCTTATAATATATTTTGATATAAATATTTTGTTCATATGTATCTATTGTGTTAGTCGAGCAGTTGTACAATAAATATTATAATGACGCTATTATTAGTTTTCTTTCCTTGTATTTAAGATTTTTGTATGTAAATGAGTTTAAAAGAAAAAAAATTGATGTTATTTTAAAATGTGTTGAATTGAGAATGGTGGGATATTGAAAATGTATAGAGTTGGTGATGATTGAAATGAATTTGTGTTGAATTGAGACTTGGTGAAGTTGTTGTTGAGAAAAATACTTTGGAAGTGTTTTATTTACAGGATTTGAAGAACTATTTTCTGAAAATACAGCCGGCACTCTATCGAAATTTTTATAAAATTTATGGAAAAAAAATCGAATTAACCAAAATGTTCACTTATGACATAAACCCCGCTTAAAGGCTTTTAATAATGTTTTAACATTACTTTTCAAATTGAATTTGTTTAAAATCCCTTGTAGTGTATTTAATAGGTTATCGGTAGGAAAAGTTTGATAATTCATTAAGTGAACTACAGGATAATGTTATGCCTTACGGAGGGGTAAGATGTGACATGTTTTAGTGGTATCAGAGTTGTGTTTTGAATGAGTTTTGAACTATGTATTTGAATTATTTACGTGATTAGTACAACTGCTCAATGTCATTTATTGATACATATGATGCATTTACATTATGAATATGAACTAATGAAGATAATCCTCCTTGTGTTTGTTGTCAGGAAATAGATAATCTCTTTGAATTGAAATGAAAGAAGGGGATCATTCGATTGAATAGTCTATTGAGGCTGAGGCACAGGAAAAAGCCCCAGTTCTCCAGAATGTAAGTGGGTCAGCCACTCCAGCTCCTCCAATGCCGCAGTTTTCTACCCAGTTTGTTCAGCAGATGGCTGCACTGTTTCAACAAATGGCTGGAGGTATACCCACCCAAGTCCCAATTCAAACCCCATCAATACAACCACAGCCTCCAGCTAGGTAGTATGACAAACTAATGAAGTTTAGGGCTATTGAATTCAAAGGGACTGTGGATCCACTGGAAGCCGAGCACTGGATTAAAAGGATGGAGAGAGTATTCAAGAAGTTGCATTGTATAGAAGAACTGAAATTTGAGTACTCCATTTCTTTACTGTAAGGAGATGCTTATGAATGGTAAAAAAGCATCCCCCACAGCTTAGTTGAGCCTCCAGTGCTCACATGGTCTGATTTTCTGAGGGAATTCTGACAGAAATGGATCCCCAACACTTATGTTGATATGAAATTGCAAGAGTTCCTGAGCTTGAAACAAGGGGACAGAACAGTAGCAGAGTATGAGAGAGACTTCTCTAGGCTGAGTCATTATGCTGGAAGCCTGCTTACCACTACCCCAGATCGGTGTAAATGTTTTGAGGCCAGGAATGCAAGTAGTGGGGTTCCAACACCAGAATTTCTTAGAACTAATCTCACAAGCCCTGGAATTAGAGAGGATTGAAAAGGAAGGAATAGTTAAAAAAGGTTCTAAAGAGAAAGAGAAAAGTGGAAAGGTTACTGGTCAAGCTCTTGATAGTGGATCAGGAAAAAGGAAATATTTTGGAGGATCCAGTTCATGCAAGTTAGGTAGAGGCATATCTTTTGGACAGAGACCATCCTGATCTGGTCAGCAGACCCAGCAAACACCTAGAGGTGCACTATCGATCCGTCTATGTGAGACATGTGGCAGAACACACGGTGGAGTATGCTATAGAGCCACAGGAGTATATTTTAACTGTGGAGGGACAGGTCCTTTTGCTAAGGACTGTACAAGTGCACGCCGTTCTGGACCATCTGCTACATCTGAGGGATCAGCTCAAGTTTCTACCCCGAGGAGTTCATCATCAGTTAGTAGAGGCAGAGGCAGAGGCAGAGGTAGGGGTAGTACACCTGGAAGTCAGAGTATTGTGAATAAGCTAGAACAAGGTAGTACTTCAGCCAGAGTGTACACAATGAAATAGAGAGAAGAGGCTGAGACATCGGATGTTGTAGTTGGTACTTTTTCTATCCTTGACCAAGATGCATATGTCTTATTTGATCCCGACTCCACACATTCGTATGTCAGTGCTAGTGTTATCTATTCTACTGCTACCCCTTGTGCAAAAATGGACTTTGATATGCTAGTAACTAGTCTATTAGGCCAGGAGATCAGGGTAAATAGGGTGTATAAAGATTGTCCTTTGGTGATCCAAGGACATACTTTTCTATCTGATTTGATAGAAATGCCCTTTAGAGATTATGATATTATATTGGGCATGGATTGGTTAGCCAGACATCACGCCATGATTAACTGTAGACTGAAGATAGTCACTTTTGGTCTCTCTCAATATGATGATGTGGTAATACATAGGGAGAGGCAGTTACTGCCATCAAACCTTATTTCTGTTGCACTTGCCAGAAAAATGATCCGAAACGGGTGTGAAGCTTACTTGGCCCATGTGATAGACACCCAAGTAGACAGCCCCACAGTGAGGGATATTCCTACAGTATGCGACTTTTTGGATGTATTTCCTAAAGAATTGCCAGGGTTATGATGAGGATCATCTTGGAGCACCACCACCCTTCAAAGGGGCAATCACCAGGGCGAGAGCTAAGCAACTTCAAAGCATGCACATGGATCATAAAAGGATTTTCGCCTTAGGAGGGGAGCTGCATAATGAAGGCCTAGCTTGCTTGCTCCAAGAATCTAAGTCGATCACCATGTACCAAGTTGAAGCTTCCATTGCCACATCACCAGCCACTTTGGACATGCCTCATGCCACCTTGGAGTCCACTTGGCAGCCACATAGGTGTTTGTAGGGTTCACGCCATGTGGAGGGAGCTCATTGGTTCATTTGAATTAACGAGAGCTACCTTTTGACCTAGTGGGCCCCAATATTCTGACACAAAGAGGGACTAATTACTGCCACCTTTTTCCTTTTTGCAATTAATGCTGCTGCCATCTTTTGTCTTTATAATTAATACACTTACTATTCTTGTTAAGATAGCCAACATGGCATAATTATTTGTAACTTTTGTCTTAACAATTTTAGCTTGTGTTTTTGTAAACCTAAGTTTATAAGGAAGAGAATACCATCTTCTTCCTTCAGTTTTTATTTCTGCTGTACATGAGAACCTCCCTTAGAGAGAGTTTGAGTTTTCTTTCTTGCTAGTTTCTGGAAGAACTAGAACTTAGGCAACTTGATCACTTGCCTATTTTACTTGATGATCAATGTAATCTCCCACAAGTTGGGTTATTGTGTTGGCACTTGATCTGTTCCTCTTTGAAATATATATTTCGATGCTTCTTTTTCCATAGAGATTGCATCTTATTTGGTTCAAAGAAAACTTGTTTTGGTGTTGATGATTCTTGGGTTCCATTAAAGGTCTGTATCCTTAGGCAATGTTCATGTGGGTGCCTATCATATTGGTATCAGAGCATTAGGGCATCAAATCAAGTAAGTATTGATGCGTCCCTACCGCAAGTGCACGGGTCGTACAAGTAGTATAGAAAAGATATCGATCCCACGAGGAGTTGTGTTAATGATTGAATTTTTGATATAAAAAGTTGAGTAAATTGAAGTATTTTTGAAATTGAAGTAATGAATTGATGGGTAATGGAGTATGAAATCTAAATATGCAAAATTAATATTCTATTCAACAATGTATTAATTAAACTAAAATTGCATCAAATTGAAATAAGCAAGTTCAAATATGGCAATATTCAAAATGGCAAGTGATTAAATTCGATTAGAAATTAACAATGGTAAAAATGCGATTCCGGAGTTCGGGATTTCATATTCGAGCTATTTTGGGATTTTAAATTGGTTATCCAATCTTATGAAACTTATGGGTTTTAAGGAGATTAATTCTTAAATCCTTTGAATTCCCTTTCGAGTGAGACAAAGAGTGCCTTAATCAAACTAATCCTACTTTCGTGGAGTTAGAATTAATTAAGACCCATTAAGTTCTTTAATTAATCTGTGAGTCCTCTTAATCCTTAGCCTATTTCTAGATCTAAGTTAATTAAGTCCAATTTCTTGATTATCTATCACAGGGCCTTCTCCTTTCGGTGCTTCAACCATGGATTAAGAACATCACTTAATGGGATCCTACACTAAGCATGTCATTAAGCATACAAGAAATGAATAAAACTCATTAAGACCACAAAATATGGATTACCCAATCAAAATCCACAAAATATCTCAAATATTACAACCCTTACTCCAGAATCAAAAGTAAACTACTCACTATCCATAATGCTTACAAGATATATTGAGTTTAAATGGAAATAAAGCTTTAATCTAAGCTAGGGAATAAGAAATTAAACACTAGAAATGTAGAAAAATGTAAGGAAAGAAAGAAATCTGCAAATCTTGGTTGAAAATGGTGTGGAAGGTGAAAGTGACTCCTCAAATTCTGCCTCTCTTCTCCTTTTCTTTTCTGCTCCTTGTCTCCTCTCTAAAATGGGAAAATGGGACTATTTATAGCATTTTTCTGACATGGAGCCCTAAAATGGTATGTTCTAGGAGGAATTATTTGAGGGAATCTCCTGCCAGCTCATTAATGAACTCTTTATGGGACTGCATAAGTGGATCGCATAAGTTATGCGATCCCTTATGCGATTTTACTGGTTCTGAGTCATTTATGCGAAACTGCATGACTTGGTGCATAGGTTATGCACAATTCCGTGAAGGTGCATAAGGGAGGCGAGAATGTGCATAAGCTATGCAGTCTCCTTATGCACATTTCAGCTGGTTCTGGAACAGTGATCTTTCCCCTTATGCAGATCTGCATAGCTTATGCGGCAAGTTATGCACAGTTTGGTCAATGCATATTTCAGCTTGAAAACCTATTTTTGACATCTTTGGCTGTAGAAGACACTCCTCAATGGCAAAATTCTCTTCAGTCCTTCAAAAACACCATTTTTCCTACAAAACAAAGTAAAAATTACAAATTAATGCAAAATTGACAACTATGAAAAACTAACTAATTAACTAATGAAATTAGCTAAAAATGACTAATAATCAAATAAAAATGGTTATAAAATTAGACCTAAATGACTATGAAAAATGTATGCATCAAGTATCCTTCATTCTTTATATTCCTTAAGTTGATTTTTTTGTTTGGTTTAAGCTTTTAAGGCATTCTGCCAAAGAAGACATTTCTAGGATTTTTGTTTTTCTTCATCTTCCATGCTTTTCATTTCTGTTTCTAATACTTGCTGATGAAATCTTCATCTAGGGTTTTAGAGAAATTTCTTTAAATCTGTCTTTGATTCTAGTTTTGTCTTAGGGTTTAATCTATATTCCAGCTTATACCATTTTTGTGCTAGCCAATTTCTTTGAACTCTTGCATAATATCAAGCATGTTGAGCCTACTGCAGTAATTTTGATTTATGAGAGATTGATAAATTGATGACTGAAATTGGGAATTGACATGATTAGTAACTGATAGCAATGCAATTTTGATGATACATCTACTACCCTATTTGGAGTTCATGGTGTTTGTGCTGGAATTGTGATTTCTTACCATTGTTGAATTGGGGGAAATTATGGAAACGTGGGGTTAAAGTTTGAATTTGGTTTTGAAATTTCACCAGAATCATTTGGGTATAATTATTGTGCTTCATACCAATTTGGGGTGAAAATACCACTGTTTGCCTATTGAACCAAAATTTATGGAGAAACTAGACTATTTTTAGTTCACATAACAAACCAACCCAAAAAACTCTAAAAATTTATAGGCTTTTTATACCTCATTTCACTTGTTCCTGTGTCAATTTTGGGAGTTGTTTGACATTGTTTGCCTAGCAAACTAAAATTTTGCGGCAGACCTGATCAAATTTAGTTCACATAAGAAACCTATTCAGAAAACTCTGAAAATTTATAGGCTATTTATACCCCATTTTAGTAGTTCCCATGTTAATTTTGGGGGTCATTTGATACTGTTATTTAATCGAACCAAAATTTTGTGGCAGACCTGATCAAATTTAGTTTATATAGTAAACCCCCTCAGAAACTCCTAAAATTTTACCAGTAGTTAGTCAGTATTGGGTTTCCAGTGTGTACCAAATTTCAGATCAAAATATAGTCGTTTGTGTGGTGAACCAAAATTGGAATATATTTTTGGTAAATTATGTGAACTGCTGGTATTTGTGCTGCATTGATGATGAAATTTGATATTTGAGCTTCATATCATTTCATTAGGTTGTCTTCATTCTAGTTTACTAACTCTTCATTTAGTGTCTATATCTTATTTTGACCCCAGTGTCACATTGCTTACTCTTGTGTCACGTCTTGTTCCTTATCGTTCTTAATCATTCGTTTAAAATTTGTGAGTTTTTGAATTTCCATTGGTATCTTAGTTCCAAGGGAACCAACCAAGAAGAAGTGAGTGGTAAAAGGCTTGAGGGTGTGAGTGCATTAGAGGGTAAAAGCCATCTGTTTGTGTGAAACACCTAGAGAGGGTTAGCCATTTCCTACTAACTTGTTTTCTTGCAGCTCAAAATCATGTCAAATGAAACTGGTAGTAGTGGGGAGAGAGTCCTAGTTGATGAAGCTATGTATAGAGACGCCGTGGCTACACAATTTGAGAGGTTAACCTTGGGCATGAATACATTGAGGGATGACATGAATAGGATTTTGGAGGAGATGACAAGGGATAGGGAAGAGAGAGCAAGGGGTAGAGATGATGCTAGGGACAGAAGGCAAGAAGTGAGAAATATAGGGGAGCTAAGAGTGGAGAACCTTGAGGGTGAAGTGCATGTTGAGGAAGAGTTTGAGGAAGAGATAGAAGAAGAATTTGAGGTTGGGAACTACAACTATAGTGGTAGGGGTTATAGACCACCTAGGGGCAGGGGAGCTAGAGGTAGGTTGCCTAGATTTGGAGAGTATAAATATGGTGATTATGGATATGGAGGCCCAGAAGAGAGGGTAGCCACTAATGTGGGTAGTATTAAGATGAAAATTCCTCCCTTTCATGGGAAGGATAATCCGGATGCTTACATGGAATGGGAAAGGCAAGTTGAGCTAATTTTTTAGTGTCATAACTATAGTGAATAAAAGAAGGTAAAGCTTACAGCCGTAGAGTTTAAGGAGTATGCTATAGTGTGGTGGGACCAGTTGATGGTTAGGAAAAGGACTTTAGGTCTTAGACCCATTGCTTCTTGGGAGGCTATGAAAGAAGCAATGAGGGAGAGATTTGTTCCCCAACACTACTTTAGGGAACTCCACCAAAGGTTGTAAAGGATGACATAAAGAGGGAAGAGTGTAGAGGAGTACTATAAGGCAATGGAGATAGCCTTAGCAAGGGCGCAATTAGATGTACCTCCAGAGGCTACTATGGCACGTTTCCTAGCTGGTCTTAACATGGAGATTGCACATGTTGTTGAGTTGCACTCTTACACTAATTTGACTGAGTTGATCAATATAGCTATTAAAGTAGAAAAACAATTGAAGATGAAGAGAGCTTTGAAGTATGGTAGTGGTGTCCATTCAGCTCCATAGGCCCCTTAGAAACCAAATATAGATAAGACTTCTAAGGGTGAGAAAGAAATTCCTAAGTTTAGGAAAGAAAAGTGGAAGGGGAAAGAAAAGGTAGAAAGTAAAGATAAATGTCGCAAGGTATTCTGCGGTGGCCTGGACGAACACTCACCGAAGTGGGAAAGAGTGAGGAGTCGCTACTTTGATTTTGAGGGGAATTAAATAAAACCATTTGTGAAAATAAATTAAAAGAAACCACTTTGAAAACAGAGATTCCAGGTTCGGGGTCCATATACGGGCGGAGAAGGTGTTAGGCACCCCGCCTCGTCCCTCCATGAGGGTAAACAGATTTAATCTTATGCTCTTTCATAAATTAAAAGGGTAATTAGGGGATTGGGATAGTGATGATGTTAATCCTTTGTGCAAAATGAAGGAATGTTTGATATTTCACTTATTTTGGGTTGCCCAGGAACACAAGTTTGTGAGATGGCCCTTTGGTGAGAAAGTGTTTGAGGGAGGTTGTCTTGTGTATTGGGGTCATGTCATTTAGTTTGAATTTTGTTAAGAGAGCTCAGGCAGGGAACTTCTTCCGATCTCTAGATATATTTTATTAGGAGTTTTGAGTGGGAAATTTCGGATAAGAACTCTCCTCCGATCTCCCTATTTTAATTTAAGCGAGAATCAGGTAAGAACTCTCCCTCGATCTCTTAGGGTGTTTGGCTTAGAGTTTGATGAAGGATCTCGGATAAGAACTCTCCTCTGATCTCCGCTTTTTATTTGAATGAGGATCAGGTAAGAACCCTTCCTAGACCTCTTTTGGTTCAAAAATTTAAATGGAGGATCTCGGATAAGAACTCTTTTCCGATCTCCGCGTCTTTATATGAATGAGGATCAGGTAAGAACTCTCTCCCGACCTCTTAAAGTATTCGATTTAAGATTTTAAAGAGGGATCTCGGATAAAAACTCTCCTCCGATCTCCGTGTTTCTGTTTGAATGAGGATCGGGCAAGAACTCTCCCCCGACCTCTTAAAGCATTCGATTTAAGATTTTAAGGAAGGATCTCGGAAAGAACTGTCCTCCAATCTCCATGTTTCTGTTTGAATGAGGATCGGGTAAGAACTCTCCCCCGACCTCTTAAAGCATTCAGTTTAAGATTTTAAGAAAGGATCTCGGATAAGAACTCTCCTTCGATCTCCATGTTTTTATTTGAATGAGGATCGGGTAAGAACTCTCCCCCGACCTCTTAAAGCATTTGGTTTAAGATTTTAAAGAGGGATCTCGGATAAGAACTCTCCTCCGATCTCCGTGTTTCAATTAAATGAGAATCAGGTAAGAACTCTCCCCCCCGATCTCTTAAACGTTTGTGATATAAGATCGAACTTTTCACCGATCTCCTAGGTGATTACCTTGTCCGAACTCTTTGGCCAGCTATATCTGATCTCTTTCGGTTACTAGTCTGGGCTCCGATCTTATCTCAATTCTCGCTCTATTATGCTATCTCCTAGACTCATTTAGTAGCCCGACCTCATAACTTTTTCCTCTAAGCTACTATTCAACCTTTGGTTATTTTTATTTGTTCAAAAAAAAAAAAATTTTCACGTTAAGATACTTCTACCAATGTTGTATTAAGTCACCTACAATTTGCTCACGACCAGAACACCTATTTTCGAAGGAAATGAAAACTAAGGAGAAATAAATAGAGTTTACAGACGAATATAAGAAGTAAACATCGGGAAATAACTATCGGTTTGAATAATCTACATTGGGATTTTAGTGCAACTGAACTTGATGGAAATTTGAAAAATAAAAACAGATAAGCTGAAACACGAGCATCCAGCGAAATAATAGTCTAGACACTTACCTGTGGGAGATTGAGGATCTTGAGCTAACTCTAGTGTCCAAAAATCTTGTAGAGGTGGAAGCTTATGGTCCAGGGATTAATGCTTACTTCGAAATAACGAGAACCAGGTCAGAATGCAGTTAAGCCGAAGCGACGATAACCGTGTTGGAATAAGATCAAGCTTGGAGATTAATATGCTGGTATTGGAGTAATGAAGACGAAACTGAACAAAAAAAAATGGTATCGCAGAGTAATGAACAGACTGAAAATGAAGAATTTCAGGGTCCAAAACTCCTTTAATGGAGATACTTAAGAAAACTAGTTTCTGAAGTTTCTCGAAAGCTCAGAATGGCAAAGTAGCAAGACTGAATTAGATTTCAGAGCCTTTCCACTATAATCACCACCACCTTTTTTGCCTGTCCTCTCTACAGTATTGCATGCAGGTATTTATAGGGAATGGGTGCTCCTAATGAAAGGTCAGGATCTCTCTTGTGGAGATGGAAGGTCTGGATTTCAAAGGACATGATCTGATGTCCGAGAATTAAAGAGAATCAAAATGGACCGCTGGGATCCTATTCAAAATATCTGTCCTTTCTCTTCTTAATCCAATGGCTAAGGATCTTGCCTGTCAGGACTGATCCAAAGGCTGGGAATAAAAGGCATCGGACCTGTCGTCTGCCTTTTGATCCAAGGGCTCCAGGTTCGTCTTTACAAATATGATCAACGGTGGAGATTGAGATGTATAGGACTGCCATATCTGTCTTGGCATCTGTCAGCAATGTGGGCGATTCTGCAAATGAGGCGTGCAGTGAAGATTTGATCACGCCTACAATGCTTTAACTACCTCGGCCATGATTATGAAGAAAGCTATTGGAAGTCTTTTTATCCTCCTGTTGCCTTCCGATCTCTATTCCTTCCGATCTCTCTGTTATGACTCTTTTCCGACCTCTCTCACATCAGGTCCCTCATCGCTTCTCGATTTGAGATCGCCCAAACGATGAAATTTGATCGTTGAAAGTTCTCTCAATGGTGTAATCCGATCTCTTGGGATCGCCCAAATGATGTAATATGACCTTTTGGAAATGAAATGAAATTTTATTTGAAGGTCATTATTTAATTATCGCATTGGTTAATTTTCGATCTCTGATGTGCATATCCAATCTGATCTTTAACTAAATCGTCATTAGCCGATCTGTAGCTCTGCAAATTCGCACAACCTGATAACCCAGCTAGCTTAGACCAAACACCGGATAGAACTTTAGATCATTAAAATTAGAAACTTGATTTGAATACTTAAGATGGGAAACACCATTAAGTTGGGCTGAAATCTTAACTTTATTAAATGATTTTCCACAATATTTATAAAGAAGAGATCGAAAATGAGATTGGATGGCATGGGGACCTGATATTGGCGTGATCTCCTTTGTTGAGAGATTAGAAAGCATTCGACTAGATGCGGGATCTATTTATTTCCTAATTAAGTTACTTGTAACCGAAGAATGTCAGTTGGGGGTCGATTTGCAAATTTCATTGACTTCGGTGAACGGCTAAAATATGGTGTCGACAGCTGCCCCTCTTTACATAATTCCTATTGAAGGGAATAAAATTTTTCCATATAGGAATTATGTAAAGATTCAGACCCATATTTTGGGCGATTGGGTATCAAAAATTAAAACGTTGAGACTCAAAATTTGACTTGGAAGTTAAGTTAGGAACTAAAATCAACTTAGATCAAGGAACTAGAGGTTGATGACAGGAATTTAAATGCAAAAATTAAAATCAACTCGAAATTTTAAATGCACGAAATTAAAATCTACTTGGATCAGGGAACCAGAGGTTGATGACTGGAATTTAAATGTGAAAATTAAAATCAACTTGGATCTAAGAACCAGAGGCTGACAACAGGAAATTAAAATCAACTTGGATCAAGAAACCAGAGGTTGATGACAGGAAATTAAAATCAACTTGGATCAAGGAACTAGAGGTTGATGACAGGAAATTAAAATCAACTTGGATCAAGGAACCAGAGGTTGATAGCAAGAAATTTAAATGTGAAAATTAAAATCAACTTGGATCTAAGAACTAGAGGTTGATGACAGGAAATTAAAATCAACTTGGATCAAGGAACCAGAGGTTGATAGCAAGAAATTTAAATGCGAAAATTAAAATCAACTTGGATCAAGGAACCAGAGGTTGATGACAAGAAATTTAAATGCGAAAATTAAAATCAACTTGGATTAAGGAACCAGAGGTTGATGACAGGAAATTAAAATCAACTTGGATCAAGGAACCAGAGGTTGATGACAAGAAATTTAAAATCAACTTGGATCAAGGAACCAGAGGTTGATAGCAAGAAATTTAAATGCGAAAATTAAAATTAACTTGGATCAAGGAACCAGAGGTTGATAGCAAGAAATTTAAATGCGAAAATTAAAATTAACTTGGATCAAGGAACCAGAGGTTGATGGCAGGAAATTAAAATCAACTTGGATCAAGGAACCAGAGGTTGATAGCAAGAAATTTAAAGGTTGAAAATTAAAATCAACTTGGATCAAGGAACCAGAGGTTGATAGCAAGAAATTTAAATGCTGTAAATTAAAATCAACTTGGATCAAGGAACCAGAGGTCGATGGCAGGAAATTAAAAATGCTAGAAATCAAAATCAACTTGGATCAAGGAACCAGAGGTTGATAGCAAGAAATTTAAATGCTGTAAATTAAAATCAACTTAGATCAAGGAACCAGAGGTCGATGGCAAGAAATTAAAAATGCTGGAAATCAAAATCAACTTGGATCAAGGAACCAGAGGTTGATAGCAGGAAATTTAAATGCTGGAAATTAAAATCAACTTGGATCAAGAAACCAGAGGTTGATGGCAGGAAATTAAAAGTGCTGGAAATCAAAATCAACTTGGATCAAGGAACCAGAGTTTGATGACAGGAATTTAAAATCAACTTGGATCAAGGAACCAGAGGTTGATAGCAAGAAATTTAAATGCAAAAATTAAAATCAACTTGGATCAAGGAACCAGAGGTTGATGACAGGAATTTAAGATCAACTTGGATCAAGGAACCATAGGTTGATGACAGGAATTTAAAATCAACTTGGATCAAGGAACTAGAGATTGATAGCAAGAAATTTAAATGCGAAAGTTAAAATCAACTTGGATCAAGGAACCTGAGGTTGATAGCAAGAAATTTAAATGCAAAAGTTAAAATCAACTTGAATCAAGGAACCAGAGGTTGATGGCAGGAAATTAAAATCAACTTGGATCAAGGAACCAGAGGTTGATGACAGGAATTTAAAATCAACTTGGATCGAGGAACCAGAGGTTGATAGCAAGAAATTTAAATGCGAAAATTAAAATGTTTACAAAGCACGCCTAACCTGACACGAGAAGTTCTTCCGTGACTAAGTGTACTTAACAGGATCCCGAAGATAAACGATTAATGGAGGACGAGTCGCAAGATTTAACCTACCACTTCCCATTTCTTACTCATTTCCCTGGATCACCTTCCTGTTCTCGACTTTCTTCTTATTTTGCAGAAAGCGCCCTTGCGGGTTTTCACTTTCCCCTTTTCCCATCTGACTAGAAGCGCCCTTCCGGGTTTTCAACCCCCCCCCCCCCCCCCTTTTTTTTTTATCATTCCCTGCAAATCTCTTAGCAAAGTACATGAGGTTATCAATATCCAAATCCTAATCTTATGACAAAATTTTAACAGATTAATAGCGCCCAAAAGACAGCATTAGAGTGTGAGTATACGAGAAAGATAAATCTGAGTGTAAGCAAAACAATAAATTAAAATGTAAATGTGTGAAGAAGATAGATTAAAGTGAAATGATGACTTTATTATGGCTTGAGAGAAAAAGGTACAGTTTCAAAGAAAAAGGGATACAAGAATGGATCTCACAGATTCCTTGTAGTTGACTTTGAAGTCCCTTAACTATCATTATTTCAAGTACTCTATTGACGAACATTCATACCGTGGTGGTTTATTTCCTTTCCTGGTTCAGTATCCCCTTCCTTATTCTCCATTTTCTGGTTCTAAGGGCGCCCTTTCAGGTTTTCACCCCCAGATTTTGTTTTCTTTTTTCTTTCTTTTCTTTTTTAGGATGCCTTTTCGGGTTTTCACCCTTCACTCATTTTACAGAAAGCGCCCTTTCGGGTTTTCCCCTTCTTTCGCACATTTTGTTAGGAGCGCTCTTTCGGGTTTTCTCCCCTACTCTTTTTTTTTTTTCAGGCATAATACTTTTTGACAGTGTCGGCATTCACGGATCTTGGAAATTCTTCACATCCATATGGGTCAAGATCAGGGCCCCACCAGAAAATGCCCTTTTAACTATGTAGGGTCCCTCATAGGTTGGCGACCATTTGACCCGGGCGTCGTTTTGATTCGGAAGCACCTTTTTCAGAACCAAGTCTCCTGGTTGGAATTTGCGTGGGCAAACACCTTTGTTAAATGCCCTAGCCATTCTTCTCTGGTATAATTGCCCATGACACGCTACCGCTAGCCTTTTCTTGTCCAGCAAATTCAATTGGTCTAACCTTGACTGGATCCATTCTGACTCATCGATTCCTGATTCTTTGAGAATTCTTAGGGAAGGAATTTCTACTTCAATAGGCAAAACAGCTTCCATCCCATAAACTAGTGAGTATGGAGTTGCCCCAATTGATGTTCTTACAGAGGTCCGGTATGCATGAAGAGCATAGGGAAGCATATCATGCCAATCTCTATAGGTGACTATCATTTTTCGGATTATTCTCATGAGATTTTTGTTAGCGGCTTCTACCGCTCCATTTATTTGGGGACGGTACGGTGAGGAATTGAGATATCGGATCCTGTGTTGGTTACATAAACTTTTGACTTTCAGACCATTCAAATTCTTGGCATTGTCAGTGACGATTTCGCTAGGGAGGCCATGTCAACAGATGATATTATTTTGGAGGAATTTGAGGAATGTGTTCTATGTGATGTAGGCATATGATGTCATTTCAACCCATTTAGAAAAATAGTCAATAGCTACCAGGATAAACCTATGCCCATTAGACGCCTTAGGGTTAATGGGACCAATCACGTCGATTCCCCACATTGCAAAAGGCCATGGCGAGATGAGGTTGAACAATTGGTGAGGCGAAACATTTATCGGATCTGCATAGATTTGACATTTATGACATTTTTGAAAGTACTTGATGCAATCTTTCTCCATAGTAGTCCAGAAGTATCCTTGTCTCATGATTTGCTTGGCCATCATGTGCCCATTAGCATGGGTCACACAATTCCCCTCATGAGTCTTAAAAAGGATCCTTTTTGCTTTTTTTGCATCCACGCATCTCAACAGTTCTCCACTGGAGCTCCTTTTGTATAGAATTTCACCACTGGGGAGGTATCCCAAAGCTAATTTCCTGATCATTCTCTTTTCATTTCTGCTTGCCCCTAGAGGGTATTCCCTAGTTTTGACGTAGACCTGGATATCATGGTACCAGGGTTTGCTATCAATTTCTTCCTCGGCCATGAAACAGTAAGCTGGCTCACTCCTTGCTTTGATCCGCAATACCTGAGTCGTCCGCCCTTCTTCCATTTGAGCCATGATAGCCAGGGTGGCTAAGGCATCCGCGAATTGATTCTTGTCCCGACTGAGGTGAGTGAAAGAAATTTCTTCAAATTTCTTGATCAATTCCAGTAGGTACTTCTGATATGGGATTAACTTCGGATCCTTGGTTTGCCATTCTCCCTTGACTTGATAAATGATCAAGGCTGAATCTCCATATACCTCCAACTTCCTGATTTTCATTTCGATGGCAGCCTGTAAACCCATCACACAGGCTTCGTATTCTGTGACGTTGTTGGTATAGTCAAACCTTAACTTGATAGCTATCGGGAAGTGTTTTCCGTCAGGGGATACTAGCACAGCTCCGATTCCATTATCAGATAAATTGACAGCTCCGTCAAAATACATTTCCCATACATTAGCTAGTTCTTTTTCCTCGCCGTCGACCTCGTTAACATGCTCATAAGGGAATTCAAAATCCAAGGCTTCATAATCTTGGATAGGGTTTTCTACTAGGAGATCGGCGATTATGCTACCTTTTACTGCTTTTCGGGTCATATAGACAATGTCATATTGAGAGAGTATGACCTGCCATTTGGCTATCCTCCCTGGCACAAATGGGCTTTCGAATACATACTTGATAGGATCCATCCTAGAGATGAGCGTTTAAGTCAATTTGCCGTCCAGGCCAATGCGCAACAAGTTTTCTCTATGAAAGAGTACCTTGACTCGCAATCATTGAATTTCATGCTCAGGTAATAAATGGCTCTATCCTTTTGCCTTGTATCGTCATGCTACCCCAAAACACATCCCATTGAATTCTGTTGGACTGCCATGTATAGAATCAAAGGTCTTCCCGCTACCGGAGGGACCAATATCGACGGGTTTGACAGGTACTGCTTAATTTTCTCGAAAGCCTCTTGACAAACTGAATTCCATTGAGAGGTGTTGTTCTTTTTGAGTAGTCTAAAGATGGGTTCAGCTTTAGCAGTGAGATTGGAAATAAATCTTGAAATGTAGTTCAGCTTCCCCAGGAAACTGCACACCTCCCTTTCTGTTTTTGGGGATGGCATTTCTTGAATGGCTCGAACCTTGTCTGGATCCACTTCTGTTCCCTTCTCATTCACTATAAATCCCAACAGCTTTCCAGATCTAGCTCCAAACACACATTTGGTCGGGTTCAACTTCAGCTAATACTTTCTGAGTCTCTCAAATACTTTCCTCAGCACCTGTACATGGCTTTCGCCCTCCTTGGATTTGATAATCATGTCATCCACGTACACCTCCACTTCTTTGTGCATCATATCATGGAATAACGTGACCATAGCCCGTTGGTAGGTAGCCCCAGCATTCTTTAACCCAAATGACATGACCCGATAACATAATACCCCCCACTGAGTGATGAAAGCGGTTTTCTCTTTGTCTTCTTCATCCATGGGGATTTGGTTGTAACCCGATGCCCCATCAATACATGAACATCTACCCAATCGTGCAGCATTGTATACTAGCACATCTATGTGTGGGAGAGGGAAATCATCCTTCAAACTTGCCTTATTAAGATCCCTGTAATCAACATACACCCTGACTCTCCCATCCTTCTTCATTACCAGGACAACATTGGCTATCCACTGAGGGTACTTGACCACTTCAAAAAATCCAGCATCATACTGCTTTTTGACTTCATCCCTAACCTTGAGCAATGTGTCGGGATTCATTCTTCTTAACTTCTGTTTTATCGAAATTGTCCCGGGAACTAGGGGAATTTTGTGCGTCACTATGTGAAGGTCTAAGCCGGTCATATCGTCATAGCTCCATGAAAATACATCCAAGAATTCTTTGAGCAAACTGACTATATCTTCTAATTCTCTACTCTCCACAACCTTAAGTTCCCTCTTTATTTCTTCTGTGCCTAGATTTATGGTGTGCGTTTTGTCCCCACATAGCACCAGGAAGGGTTCGTCTCTTTCATCCCCTTCTTCTGCTAGTTCTTCTTTAGAATCACTTGAAGTAATGGCAGTTATGGGAATTTCAAAATTAACAAGAGGAATTTCTGAGTCAATTGAATTATTAGGCGTTAATTGATGAATGGTCCCGAAGAAATGAAAGTGGAATATATTATAAGAATGGATTTCAAGAAAAAGATAATTGGATGCAAAATGCACTATTAATTCATTAATATTTGTATCATAAGAAAATGGTCCATTTACAGTATTGCACTTGTCACCATGGACGAAATGATCAAGTGTGGATAACAAAATATACTTTACTCGAGATTAAGCACAGGAAGGTCCTCTACTTCCCAGTTGTCCAGTTCTTGCCCCTCAGCGATCGGCGAGATCAGGGCTTTATATAGGGAGTCCAGTTGTATGACATCAATAGAGGGTTCTAAAGGAGACTCTTTGCTTTCATCCCCAGGTTCTATCATATTCACGCCATTGCCTATACCATGATTGGGCAGAGGGTTTGAAGTGACGTTGGGGAGAGAGCCATTCCCTTCAATCTTTAACCACCCTTTTCTAATCAGGGCCTGTACTCTCCCCCCTAAGGGCCCCGCAGTTGTCAGTTGAGTGTCCAAGTGCCCCTCCATGATACTCACATCGGACATTGGCATCATATCACCTGGGGTATGGTGGCTGAATTGGATTAAGGGGGATTGACACTATTTGATTTATACCGATGAGGTATCGGTATATTTCGCTGAGCGGGAGGGGAAGAGGTGGATTATGGTTTCTCTGTGGTCTAGGATTATTTTGGGGTGGTCTTGGTTGACTAGGTTGAGGAGGTGGTCGGGGTTGGTAAGCTGTTTGTGATGGATACTGTGGGTGTGGATGAGGATAACTTGAAAAAGGAGGTGGAATGTTTGGTATTGTCGGTCCATGAGAAGGAGGATATGGCCAGAAATTATTCTGAGGGAATGAAGGTTGGGTTTATCAGGTGATAGAGTGCACATCACCTTCTTTTTTTTTGCCAAAATTGGCAGTTTTCTTTGCAGGATTCTCAATCAACTCCTGCAATCGTCCTAACTTGAGGTTAACTTCCATCCTCTCGCCAGTTTGAATGATGTCCGAGAAGCTGTTAGAGGTGTTTCCAATCATGAGGTTGAAATACGGAGCCTTCAATGTCTCAATGAACAAAGAGCAGAGTTCATTGTCAGTAACCGGAGGATACACCTCTGCCGCTTTCTCTCTCCACCTCTGGGCATACTCCTTGAAGCTTTCTCTTTCTCTCTATACCAGATTTTGGAGGTCTCTCCTTGTGGGGGCAATATCACAATTAAATTTGTACTGTTTTAGAAAGGCGTCGGCCAAATCTTTTCAGGAGCGCAGTTTGCTCCTGTCTAACTGAATACACCATCTCAGGGCTGCCCCAGAGAGACTTTCGTGGAAGAAGTGAACTAAGAGTCTATCATCATCCGTCAAGGCGGACATCTTGGCAATATAAGTCGCCAGATGAATACGAGGGTCTGAGTTCTCGGTATATTTATCGAAGTCTAGGACCTTGAACTTGGGTGGTACTACCACGTCTGGTACTAGTCTCAGCGATGATACATCTACTGAACCATACATATTCAGTCCCTCTATTGCCCTTAATCTCTCTTCTAAAGCAAATAACTTCTCATTCTCTCTTATTTTACTTTCTCCTCCTACTGCATGAGCTATTCCCCCAGTTGGGAAATGAGGGGCAGGGTGAATCGAAGGGATCGGGATTGAAGGGTATGGCTCGGTATTTGAGACAACTGGGTAGTAGGAGAAGGGTAGGTCATTATTCAAGGGAGTCGGATTGACAGTGATTGTCAGATCCAGAATAGGTGGTTGAAAAGTAAAAGAGGTTGAAGCTTGGTGAGAATCAACCGTTGTAGGAGGTGGGGGAGGTAGTGGCAAGTTTGGCTCTGATGTAAGTTTATTTTGGGACATTTCCCTCATCAGTTTCATGAGCTCTGAGACTTGGTCTCTTAATTCGGAAACTTGTCCTTATAGGTTTTGGACTTGTTCCTGGTCTTCCATTAGCTTCTTCGTTCGTGATCTTGTTAAGTACACTCGTCTTGGTTGAACTGCTTGTTTGGTCAGGCTTGCTTTGCTCAAAGCAATGTTGATTTCCTGTGTGAGGAAAAAAAAGGTTCTTTAATGAATTTCAAATTTTGTTAAAATTTAAAGGTCCTGATTTAGACAAAGGAAACGGTGGCATCTGAAAGCCAGGAATGAGATCTGCAGAAGGATAATTGCATCAACTTTATCATGGCATCGCTCGATAGTCCGACGGTGAATAACTGGATTGAATGCGTGTCTATGATACTTGTCCATGTGGCGCATTCAACTTTTCGTATAACCTTAGCGAAGGTAGTTCCTATGGGAGTCATACTATTCATTCACAATTTTGCTAAACAATGGCCCAAAGCTATTTCATTAATCGAATAGTTCATACATAGCATTCTTTACATTGGCCTAGGCTCAGGGAGACTCTTTATAATGTAATGATATCTTTTGAGATACTCATAAAGCCTTTCTTCTTATCTGGCAGGGTCAAATATCTTCAAGGCATACTCAGATTCTGGCAAGAGCTCTTGTTTCCCCTGTGCTATCATTCTCTCCAGCTGGTCAACATTTTCTCTTAGCTCTTGATGGAGAGTAGCTTGTCTTTCTTTTTCCTTTCTTTCTTTAGCACACTCCTTCAGAATATCATTGATAAGTTGTGTTTGCTCTTTCAGTTCAAGCTTCTTCTTTTTATCCTCTTGTTTATACTCTTCCGTGAGTATTTCTTGGTACTTCATTTTCTCTTGTAATTCATTATTCCGAACTTTTGCCTCTTTTATTGCAGCTTGGAGGGAGGTCTTTCCCCTTTTTGATTGTGCTTCTTGTTCCTCAAACTCTGCTTTTTCGGTCATTGCCTCTCTCTTGAGCCTTTTTACCTCTCTTTTGAGGACCTGCTGTTGATCTTCCAACTACCTTATCCGTTCTTGTAATTGCTAGTTCTTGGTATCCGCCTTTTGTAGAGAATCGACCAAACGAGCATTAGCTTCTTCTAAAAAGATGTTCCGATGGGGGATGTTACCTTCAAGTTCCGTTGGCTCGGCAGTTGAGTGTCCTTGATCCCTGCTGGCCCTCCATTTGAGATAATCTTCTATGGCAGCCGGACCTTTAGGCGATCTCTCCATCATAGTGACGCTCTCCCAGGATTTGCGAGCCACTTTCAATTCCTCCTCATTACCGAGCTCATGATAGAAGTGACCTTGATGGTATTCTTCAACACTGAATACGGACTAGGTTGAGCCGAACTGCCTCATTACCAATGCTGGGACGTAACTCGTATATCCGGTTACTCCGATTAAAGATACTGAATAATTACTCCTCGTGCTGAACAAAATAGGCAAACCTGGCGCCCACAATTTCCTCCAGCAGTAGTTGTGAGCGTTGAAGCTTAGAATCTGCTTTTGCCACTGCAGCTCGTCCTTTGGGCTGATTACTAATCTGGTCATTTTCTCAATAAGAGGCTGGTCTGGGTACCAAGTTAATCCCTTTGTCTCTATAGGGCACATGTGACTGATGATCCAGAGGTGCAAGAGTTGAGAACAGCACTTAATGGATCCCCTGCCTTGTCTACAGTAAGTAAGAGTCAACAGAGTATCTGTAAGGATTGCTGGTATTGGGTTGACCTTCTGCTTTTCTACTGCCAAGAAGATCTCCGTGACACTGTAGGTTATGATTCCCGAAGGCCCGGGAAATAAGATCAGGCCATAGATCCTCAAAGCTAGTGCTAATGAAGCTTGCCCCCATTGTTCATCTCGGATGTACAGGTCCAACTGCTTCTTAAGGTAGGTCCAATACCACCCGTGTCTGTTCCCTTTAATAGTTTCTCTTGCCTTCACTTCCTCTGGGGGAATTCCCAACATATGTGCGAACCATTTCTAGGTCTGCCTATGCTCGAGGTGTAGGTAGATTAGATTCTGTGCCACATAAGGAATTTCTAGCAGCGCCTGATATTCTTCCATAGTGGGGTTCGTATCGATGTCATTGAAGGAGAACACTCCATACTTGGGGTTCCAAATTGACAGCATGGCCTTTAGCGCTAGTACTTGAACTTTGACCCGTATCAAGGTCGCAATCCTTCCGTATTTTTCCTCGAACTTTGCCTTGACGTGATCAGGAAGCGACCTCCAACTACTAGATAGACTCTCGAGACCGGTCATTCTGACCTCGACTTTGCTTAGGTCTAATGGAGGTAATAGGCTAGTATCTGCCCTGGTGACATCATTTTGTGGGGGCATTGAACTATGAGGCAGTCCGGACCATAGTTTAGCATTCTGTTTTGGTCTAGGAACTTCTTCTGCTGACTGAGTCGAGGATGCCATGTTAAAATTGATGTTTATTCTTTTGCAGACCCTAATTCAGTGATGCCTGTGGAGAAAACTTATTAGCATGATAAATTCAAGTAATTTTGAATTATACTGTAGGCGGGGTGATACCTACACATTTATCAAAGTAGGAAAATGTGTAGATCCTCCTAACGGTATGATCCAAGATTACCCTCAAAAATAAAAAGATAAGAAAACACAAACAGAGTAGGGTGAGAGCAAGTATGTCCCTTTTGTCCTACAATAGGGAGAATCCTAGTACCAGGTAAGGGCTATCTAATTGAATAGTTCTACCTTATGAGGTAGTTTGCTACGGCTTCCAGCTACTGTGATAGTTTAGCTCAAGGTCTAATTTTCTAAAAGTCACAGGATCCCAAATTGCCCCTACTGTAAACAGTAGAGTCCCATTCCATCACCATGATACTAATGGGAGAGTTCCATGGGTATCAAAATAAATAAAACGAGTTTCAATCTGAGCAGAAGCCTTCACGGATACTAACGGGTAAAACCCACGGGTACCGCTACATGACTCCCTCCTACTTTCCTAAAGGGTGAGAAAGCCCGGGTATAGGGCTGAAGTGTGTGAGGACATTGTCTAAGTACTCAGTGTGTGAAGGGACATATTTACCTCTTCCCTTCATGAGGGGGACATTTTTTTTTTTTTGTATTTTTGTTTTGACGAGAGTTGCTGTGTGGAATAAGACGAGCAAAAATGGTTAGAATAATAACAAATTGATATATCAAGACTTTCGAATTTTGCAAATAAAAACCCCCCCTAATTATGATTTCAATTCATAAGAGCATAAAACTAGATCTATTCTTGGACCTCTAAACGATGATTTTAAAAAAACAAATCCCTAGTGGAGTCGCCAAGCTGTCGCAAGGTATTTTGCTGTCGCCTGGACGAACACTCAACGAAGTGGGAAAGAGTGAGGAGTCGCCACTTTAATTTTGAGGAGAATTAAAGAAAACCATTTGTGAAAATGAATTAAAAGAAACCACTTTGAAAACAGAGATTCCAGGTTCGGGGTCCATATACGGGCAGGGAATGTGTTAGGCACCCCGCCTCGTCCCTCCATGAGGGTAAACAGATTTAATCTTATGCTCTTTCATAAATTAAAAGGGTAATTAGGGGATTGGGATAGTGATGATGTTAATCCTTTGTGCAAAATGAAGGAATGTTTGATATTTCACTTATTTTGGGTTGCCCAGGAAAATAAGTTCATGAGATGGCCCTTTGGTGAGTAAGTGTTTAAGGGAGGTTGTCTTATGTATTGGGGTCATGTCATTTAGTTTGAATTTTGTTAAGAGAGCTCGGGCAGGGAACTTCTCCCGATCTCTAGATATATTTTATTAGGAGTTTTGAGTGGGAAATTTCGGATAAGAACTCTCCTCCGATCTCCCTATTTTAATTTAGGCGAGAATCAGGTAAGAACTCTCCCCTGATCTCTTAGGGTGTTTGGCTTAGAGTTTGATGAAGGATCTAGGATAAGAACTCTCCTCTGATCTCCACCTTTTATTTGAATGAGGATCAGGTAAGAACCCTTCCCCGACCTCTTTTGGTTCAAAAATTTAAATGGACGATCTCGGATAAGAACTCTCTTCCGATCTCCGCATCTTTATTTGAATGAGGATCAAGTAAGAACTCACTCTCAACCTCTTAAAGTATTCGGTTTAAGATTTTAAAGAGGGATCTCAGATAAGAACTCTCCTCCTATCTCCGTGTTTCTGTTTGAATGAGGATCGGGTAAGAACTCTCCCCCGACCTCTTAAAGCATTCGATTTAAGATTTTAAGGAAGGTTCTCGGATAAGAACTCTCCTTCGATCTCCATGTTTTTGTTTGAATGAGGATTGGGTAAGAACTCTCCCCCGACCTCTTAATGCATTCAGTTTAAGATTTTAAGAAAGGATCTCGGATAAGAAGTCTCCTCCGATCTCCATGTTTCTGTTTGAATGAGGATCGGGTAAGAACTCTCCACCGACCTCTTAAAGCATTCGGTTTAAGATTTTAAAGAGGGATCTCGGAGAAGAACTCTCCTCTGATCTCCATGTTTCAATTAAATGAGAATCAGGTAAGAACTCTCCCCCCAATCTCTTAAACGTTTGTGATATAAGATCGAGCTTTTCATCGATCTCCTAGGTGATTACCTTGTCCGAACTCTTTGGCCAGCTATATCTGATCTCTTTCGGTTACTGGTCTGGGCTCCGATCTTATCTCGATTCCCGCTCTATTATGCTATCTCCTGAACTCGTTTAGTAGCCCGACCTCATAACTTTTTCCTCTAAGCTACTATTCAACCTTTGGTTACTTTTATTTGTTCAAAAAAAAAAACTTTCACGTTAAGATACTTCTACCAATATTGTATTAAGTTACCTACAATTTGCTCACGACCAGAATACCTATTTTCGAAGGAAATGAAAACTAAGGAGAAATAAATAGAGTTTACATACGAATATAAGAAGTAAACATCGGGAAATAACTATCGGTCTGAATAATCTACATTGGGATTTTAGTGCAATTGAACTTGATGCAAATTTGAAAAATAAAAACAGATAAACTGAAACACGAGCATCCAGTGAAATAATAGTCTAGACACTTACCTATGGGAGATTGAGGATCTTGAGCTAACTCTAGTGTCCACAAATCTTGTAGAGGTGGAAGCTGATGGTCCAGGGACTAATGCTTACTTCGAAATAATGAGAACCAGGTCAGAATGCGGTTGAGCCGAAGCGACGGTAACCGGGTTGGAATGAGATCAAGCTTGGAGATTAATATGCTGGTATTGGAATAATGAAGACGAAACTGAACAAAAAAAAAAAGGTATCGCAGAGTAATGAATATACTGAAAATGAAGAATTTCAAGGTCCAAAACTCCTTTAATGGAGATACTTAAGAAAACTAGTATCTTAAGTTTCTCGAAAGCTCAGAATGGTAAAGTAGCAAGACTGAATTAGTTTTCAGAGCCTTTCCACTATAATCACCACCACCTTTTTTGCCCGTCCTCTCTACAGTATTGCATGCAGGTATTTATAGGGAACGGGTGCTCCTAATGAAAGGTCAAGATCTCTCTTGTGGAGATGGAAGGTCTGGATTTCAAAGGACATGATCTGATGTCCGAGAATTAAAGAGAATCAAAATGGACGGCTGGGATCCTATTCAGAATATCTGTCCTTTCTCTTCTTAATCCAACGGCTCAGGATCTTGCCTGTCAGGACTGATCCAAAGGCTAGGAATAAAAGGCGCCGGACTTGTCGTCTGCCTTTTAATCCAAGGGCTCCGGGTTCGTCCTTACAAGTATGATCAACGGTGGAGATTGAGATGTACAGGACTGCCATAACTGTCTTGGCATCTATCAGCAATGTGGGCGATTCTATAAATGAGGCGTGCGGTGAAGATTTGATCATGCCTACAATACTTTAACTACCTCAGCCCTGATTATGAAGAAAGCTATTGGAAGTCTTTTTATCCTCTTGTTGCTTTCCAATCTTTATTCCTCCCGATCTCTCTGTTATGACTCTTTTTCGACCTCTCTCACATCAGGTCCCTCATTGCTTCCCGATTTGAGATCGCCTAAACGATGAAATTTGATCTTTGAAGGTGCTCTCAATGGTGTAATCCAATCTCTTGGGATTGCCCAAATGATGTAATCCGACCTTTTTGGAAATGAAATGAAATTTTATTTGAAGGTCATTATTTAATTATCGCATTGGTTAATTTTCGATCTCTGATGTGCATATTCGATCTGATCTTTAACTAAATCGTCATTAGCCGATCTGCGGCTCTAAAAATTTGCACAACCTAATAACCCCAGCTAGTCGAGACCAAACACCGGATAAAACATTAGATCATTAAAATTGGAAACTTGATTTGAATACTTAAGATCGGAAACACCATTAAGTCGAACTGAAACCTTAACTTTATTAAATGATTTTCCACAATATTTATAAAGGAGAGATCGGAAATGAGATTGCATGGCATGGGGACCTGATATTGGCGTGATCTCCTTTGTTGAGAGATCGGAAAGCATTCGACTAGATGCGGGATTGGTTTATTTCCTAATCAAGTTACTTGTAACCGAAGAATGTCAGTTGGGGGTCGATTTGCAAATTTCATTGACTTCGGTGAACAGCCAAAATATGGTGTCGACAATAAGGAGAAGGGGGGTACTGCCACTACTAGGACTAGAGATGTGAAGTGTTTCAAGTGTTTGGGACATGGGCATTATGCTTCCCAATGTTCTAACAAGAGAGTCATGATGATTAGGGAAGATGGGGAGGTAGAGAGTGAGGAAGTAAATGAATCTGAACCTTTGATGTTAGTTGAGGGGAATGAAAATGAAGAAGATGTGCACGTTGAAGAGCCATCCGATGGGTATGACTTTACATTGGTTACCATGAGGACCTTGAGTGCTCAACCTATTGTGGATAGTGATGAGTTGCAAAGGGAAAACATCTTTCATACTAGGTGTAGTTGTTGCAATGTGGCTAGTTCCTTACTTGTGGAGAAATTAGGAATGCCTACCCTTAAGCATTCTAAACCTTATGGCTTACAATGGCTAAATGATTGTAACAAAGTGAAGGTAACTAAGCAAGTAGTTGTACCTTCCACTATAGGGAGCTACCATGATGAGGTCTTATGTGATGTAGTGCCCATGATAGCTGCACATATCTTGCTAAGTAGGCCATGGCAGTATGATAGGTATGTGATTCATGATGGGAGGAAGAATCACTACAATTTGAAGAAAGATGGCCGCACACATGCCTTGGTGCCCTTGTCACCATCACAAGCACATGAGGACCAAATGAGAATATTGAGGGCTATTGAGGAGAGAAAAGAGAGTTGGAGAGAAAAATTAAGAGAGGCCTAGCACAAGATTGAAGAAAGTAAAGAAAAGAGTGATGGGAAAGAGAAAAAGAAAGAAGTGAAAGAAAAGAAAGTGAGTATAATGGAAAAGGGAGAGGGCTCGGGACAAAAGGAGAAAAGAGAGAAAAAGATGAGCTTTTATGTTAGGGGAAGGGAGTTGAGAGGAGCTTTGAGGGGTGGGATGCCATTATGCATTCTCATGTATAGGGAGAATTATTTAAATGTTTCTGACCTTGACCCCAATCTTCCTTCTTCTGTTGTGTCTCTTTTGCAGGAATACCAGGATGTGTTTCCGGATGAGATACCTTCGGATTTACCACCTATTAGGGGTATTGAACACCAAATAAATTTCATTCCTGGTGCTTAAATTCCTAATAGACCAGCCTATAGGAGTAGTCCAGCTAAGACTAAGGAGCTTCAAAGACAGGTAGATGAGCTTTTGGCTAAGGGACATGTCCGTGAGAGCATGAGTCCTTGTGCGGTTCTTGTTTTGCTTGTGCCAAAGAAGGATGGAACATATAGGATGTGCGTGGATTGTAGAGCTGTGAATAAAATCACTGTAAAGTATTGCCACCCTATTCCTAGATTGGATGATTTTTTGGATAAATTACATGGTTCTTGTTTTTTTAGTTAGATTGATTTGAAGAGCAGTTACCATCAAATTAGAATGAGAGCTGGTGATGAATGGAAAACTGCCTTCAAAACAAAGCATGGCTTATATGAGTGGCTAGTGATGCCTTTTGGTCTCTCTAATGCCCTTAGTACTTTCATGAGGCTTATGAATAATGTTTGAGAGCTTTTATTGGACAGTTTGTTGTTGTCTACTTTGATGATATTTTTGTCTATAGCAAAAACATTGATGATCATTTGCATCATTTGAAACTTGTGTTTGATGTGTTGAGAAAAGAAAAATTATATGCAAATGTGAAAAAGTGTTCTTTTGGCTTAGAAAGAATTGTGTTTTTGGGATTTGTTGTGAGTAGTAAAGGTGTTGAAGTAGATGATGAAAAGGTTAAGGCAATTAGAGATTGGCCAACACCTAAAAATGCATCTAAAGTTAGGAGCTTTCATGGATTAGCAAGTTTTTATAGGAGATTTGTACCTAACTTTAGTACATTGGCTGCTCCATTAAATGAACTTGTCAAAAAGAATGTGACATTTGTTTGGGGTAAAGAACATGAACATGCATTTGCCATACTTAAAGAGAAATTGTGTTCTGCACCTTTATTAATTTTGCCTAATTTTGACAAGACATTTGAGATTGAATGTGATGTATCAGGTGTAGGGATTGGAGCTGTTCTCATGCAAGAGAAACGTCCAATTGCTTACTTTAGTGAAAAGTTGCATGGTGCTACATTGAATTATTCTACATATGACAAATAATTATATGCATTAGTTAGGGCATTAGAGACATGGCAATATTATCTATGGCCTAAGGAATTTGTCATACATTCTGATCATGACTCTTTGAAGTATATCAAAAGCCAATATAAGTTGAGTAGGAGACATGCTAAATGCGTAGAATTTATAGAGTCTTTTCCTTATTTTGTAAAATATAAGCAGGGCAAAGAGAATGTGGTAGCTGATACACTCTCCTGCAGGTATAATCTTCTTACTACTTTTGATTCTAAATTATTGGGATTTGAGTATGTTAAAGAATTATATGAGCATAATGATGACTTTGCTGTAATATTCCATGCATGTGAGAAATCTGCATTCCAAAAGTACTTTAGGCATGATGGATATTTGTTTAAAGAAAATAGATTGTGTGTGCCTAAAAGTTCTTTGAGGGAATTGCTTGTAAATGAGAGTCATAGTGGAGGCCTTATGGGGCATTTTGGTGCTGCCAAAACACTAGATGTCCTTAAGGAGCATTTCTTTGGTCCCCACATGAGAAAAAATGTTGAGAGACTATGTGCTAGATGTGAGACTTGCAAGAGAGCAAAGTCTAAGGTGATGCCTCATGGGCTATACACACCTTTACCCGTGCCTGAGCATCCTTGGGTTAATTTGTCCATGGACTTTGTCTTGAGATTGCCTAGGTCACAAAGGGTCATGATTCAATTTTTGTTGTTGTGGATAGGTTTTCAAAAGTGGCTCATTTTATCCCATGTCACAATAATGATGATGCTACATATGTTGCTAATCTATTCCTTAGGGAGGTTGTTAGGTTACATGGTATACCTAGAACCATTGTGAGTGATAGGGATGTCAAGTTCTTGAGTCATTTTTGGAAGGTTCTTTGGGGAAAATTGGGAACTAAGCTACTTTTCTCTACTACTTGCCATCCCCAAACTGATGGCCAAACAGAAGTAGTGAATAGAACCTTAGTCACACTTTTGAGAGCCTTAGTGAAACAAAATTTAAAGTCTTGGGAGGAATGCATACCATACATAGAATTTGCATATAATAGGGTTGTGCATTCATCTAGTGGATACTCTCCTTTTGAGCTTGTTTATGTTTTTAATCCACTTACTCCCTTGGATTTGTTACCATTGCCTATTGATCATGTTGCTTCATTGGATGGGGAGAAAAAGGCTGAAATGGTTTAAAAGATGCATGAACAAGCTAGGTTGCATCTAGAAAAGGAAAATGAGCAATATGCATCTCATGCTAATAAGGGGGAGAAAGCCTATGATTTTTGAACCTGGTGACTTGGTATGGATCCATTTGAGAAAGGAAAGGTTTCCTAACCAAAGGAAATCTAAGTTGCATCCTAGAAGTGATGGCCCTTTTCAAGTGCTTGAAAGAATTAACAATAATGCTTATAAGATAGAATTACCTAGTGATTATGGTATTAGTAATACTTTTAATGTAACTGATCTTACTCCTTTCCTTGGTGCAGAAACAAATTCGAGGACGAATTATTTTCAAGTGGGAGAGGATGATGAGGATCATCATGGAGCACCACCACCCTTCAAAGAGGCAATCACTAGGGTGGGAGCTAAGCAACTTCAAAGCATGCTCATGGACCATAAAAGGATTTTTGGCTTAGGAGGGTAGCTGCATAAGGAAGGCCTAGCTTGCTTGCTCCAAGAATCTAAGTGGATCACCTTGTGCCAAGTTGGAGCTTCCATTGCCACATCACCAGCCACATCAGATTCCATTGCCATGTCACTAGCCACTTCACCAGCCACTTTGGACATGCCTCATGCCACCTTGGAGTCCACTTGGCAGCCACCTAGGTGTTTGTAGGGTTCACGCCACGTGGAGGGAGCTCATTGGTTCATTTGAATTAAAGAGAGCTACCTTTTGACCAAGTGGGTCCCAATATACTACCATAAAGAGGGACTAATTGCTGCCACCTTCTGCCCTTTTGCAATTAATGCTATTGCCATCTTTTGTCTTTATAATTAATACACTTACTATTCTTGTTAGGATAGCCAACATAGCACAATTATTTGTAACTTTTGTCTTAATAATTTTAGCTTGTGTTTCTGTAACCCTAGGTTTATAAGGAAGAGAATACCATCTTCTTCCTTCAGTTTTTATTTCTATTGTACATGAGAACCTACCTTAGAGAGAGTTTGAGTTTTCTTTCTTGCTAGTTTCTGGAAGAACTAGAACTTAGGCAACTTGATCACTTGCCTATTTTACTTGATGATCAATGTAATCTCCCACAAGTTGGGTTATTGTGTTGACACTTGATCTGTTCCTCTTTGAAATATGTATTCTGGTACTTCTTTTTCTATAGAGATTGCATCTTATTTTGTTCAAAGAAAACTTGTTTTGGTGTTGATGATTCTTAGGTTCCATTAGAGGTCTGCATCCTTAGGCAATGTTCATGTGGGTGCCTATCAGGTTACCTCCGAAAAGGGAAGTACAGTTTGAAATAGAGGTTATGCCTGGTTTGGACCCAATCTCCATTACTCCATACAGAATGGCACTGCTGAACTAAAGGAGTTGAAGGTGCAGTTGCAAGAGTTGCTTGATAAGGGCTTCATTCACCCTAGTGTGTCACCTTAGGGAGTGCCAGTGTTGTTTGTTAAGAAGAAAGATGGTACTCTCCGTCTATGTATTGACCACAGACAGCTAAATAAGGTGACAATAAAGAATAGATATCCATTGTCCCGTATAGATGATTTGTTTGATCAATTAAAGGGTATAGTTGTGTTCTCTAAAATTGATTTGAGATCGGACTATTATCGGTTGAAGGTGCAAGAGCATAGCATTCCAAAATCTACTTTTAGAACTCGATATGGCCATTATGAGTTTCTGGTTATGCCATTCGGGTTAACCAATGCTCCAACTGCTTTTGTGGACCTGATGAACACTATCTTCAAGCCATATTTAGATCAGTTTGTGATGGTATTCATTGATGACATTTTGGCGTATTCGAGGAATGCAGAGGAGCATGATAGGCACCTGAGGATTGTGCTACAGACCCTAAGGGAGAAACAGCTATATGCCAAACTATCGAAGTGTGAATTTTAGCTAAAGGAAATTTCCTTCTTGGGGCATATTGTATCAGCAGAGGGTATTAAGGTAGATCCCAGCAAGGTTAAAGCTATCCTTAATTGGAAGCCGCCCAGGAATGTCATAGAAATTCATAGTTTTCTGAATTTAGCTGGATACTACCGCCGTTTTGTTAAGGAATTTTCTATGTTGGTATCTCCACTGACCAAGTTGCTTTTAAAAGATGTAAAATTTCAGTGGACTGATAAATGTCAGTAGAGTTTTGATGAATTAAAAAGATGTTTGAATGAAGCTTTAGTCCTTACTTTACCTACACCGGGTAAAGAATACACTCTCTACAGTGATGCTTCTCACAATAGGCTGGGATGTATACTGATGCAAGATCAAAATATCATTGCTTATGCATCACGCTAGTTGAAACTACATGAGAGAAACTACCCTACACATGACTTGGAGCTGGCAGCCATAGTATTTGCTCTGAAGATCTGGAAACATTATCTGTATGGGGAAAAATATTACATCTACATAGATCACAAGAGCCTGAAGTATCTGGGCACACAAAAAGAGCTGAATTTGAGACAGAGGAGGTGGCTAGAGCTGATTAAGGACTATGACTGTTTGATAGACTGTCAACCAGGGAAGGCAAATGTGGCTGCTGATGCTCTGAGCCGTAAAACCATGGCAAGTTTGAAGATTTCTCCTTTTTTTATGGTGCATGAATTGAGAGCACTACATGCTAGTTTGGAGATTAATGGTAAAGGACAAATGATAGCTGCATGGTATGTACAGCCAGTATTGATTGATCATATTAAAATGATAGCCCAGAATGATGAAAAATATCAGAAATTGATGGATGAAGCTTGGGATGGTAAGAATCCTGGATTTTAAGTGAATAATGATGGCCTACTACTGCACTAGAGTAGAATGTGCGTTCCTAATGATGTAGAATTGTGATAATTCATTATGAAGGAAGCACATGAGTATCCTTTTACTATGCACCCTGGTGGGAGCAAGATGTATAGAACCTTGAAATAGCATTATTTGTGGAATGGGATGAAGAAAGAAATAGCAGAGTTTGTATCCAAAAGCCTAATTTGTCAGCAAGTAAAGGCAGAGCACCAAGTACCAGCAGGGTTGTCACACCCATTGCCAGTACCTGAGTGGAAATGGGAAAGAATAACAATGGACTTTGTGATGGGACTTTTGAGAACACAGAAGAATCATGATGCAGTGTGGGTCATAGTAGACAGATTAACCAAGTCTGCTCACTTTCTGCCCGTGAGGATGGACTACAGTCTAGACAGATTGGCTAAAGTGTACATTGATGAGATTGTGAGACTCCATGGAGCGCCAGTTTTAATTGTGTTAGACAAAGATCCTAGGTTCACTTCTAGATTCTGGGGTTATTTGCAAAAAGCCTTAGGAACTAGATTGAACTTCAGTACGGCATTCCATCCACAGACAGACGGCCAGTCTGAAAGTGTGATTCAGATATTGGAGGATATGTTACGGGCTTGTGTAATTGAGTTTGAAGGTAGGTGGGATACACACTTGCCTTTGATTGAGTTTGCCTACAACAACAGCTACCAATCAAGCATTGGGATGCCTCCATATGAAGCTTTGTATGGCAAGAAGTGCAGAACTCCTCTGTGTTGGGATGAAGTAGGTGAAAGAAAGCTGATAGGCCCAGAGATTGTTCAGTAGACAGAGGAGAATATTAAACTTATCAGATATCGACTCAAGGCTGTGTCAAACTGGCAAAAGTCCTATGTTGATCTGAAGAGGAGAGATATTAATTATACAGTGGGTGATAAGGTATTTCTTAAGGTTTCCCTTTGGAAGAGGATTATGAGATTTGGCAGAAAGGGGAAGCTTAGTCCTCGCTTCATTGGACCTTATGAGGTTCTGAAGAGAGTGGGTCCTTTGGCATATCGATTGGCACTACCTTCAGAGTTGGAAAAGATACATAATGTCTTCCATGTATCTATGTTGAAGAGGTATAGATCAGACCCACCTTATGTACTACCAGTAGAAGAGATAGAAGTGAATCCATACCTCACATATGAGGAAGAGCCCATAGAGATTCTGACACATGAGGTGAAGCAACTGAGGAATAAGTAGATACGACTGGTTAAGGTGCTGTGGAACCATCATTCAGGCCAGGAGGCTACTTAGGAGTGCGAGGAGGACATGAGGAAACAGCACCCATAGCTATTCAAAGATTAATCCCAGGTAAAATTTCGAGACAAAATTTACTTTAAAGGGGGGGGGGGGGGGAATTGTAACACCCCTACATGCATAATCCTGTATATTTTACTATTCCGGTGACTAGTGTCGATCCGGACAGTCAAGAGACTTAGAACTAGTATTAAGTCATCTAAAAAAGCCATAAATAAAAATTAATAGTAATGACATGAAGATTAAATGTAAATCAAGAAAACAAGGCATAATGGGTTAAATGAGCCAAGGCCACAGCAATGGGTGATCAAAACGGGAAGTAACTACGAGGTCAGTCACTGTCCTATTTTCGAGTGGGACATTGTGACACCGCAGGCCTAAGAATTATTGCGAAGCTAGGAGAAATGTGAAAACCATGGAAAAGAGTTGAGAACGATGTCAAATAATTGAATCAGACTTCCGAAAGCAATCTAGCATTGTTGATAAAACGGATCAGACTAGTAAGGGGGCAATTCAGTCAATTCACCCTTAAAGGTGACTTTTGACCTAAATGTTTAATAAAATGTAGAAAATTAAAATATTGAAAATTAAATTCAAAGTGAAGAGATTATGGAAAGAAAAGAAAAGAAAATGAAAATTAAAAGTTTTATGACATTAGCAATGTGTAAGCATGATGTCATAAATATAATTATAATTTAATTAAGTCATTTTGTGGATAAGTATATAAAGGATTAAAAAAAAGGAAAAAGTCTTCTTCTTCAAGAGTTGGTTGCCCCACTCTCTCTTACTTCTCTCCTTCATTTCTTCATTTCCTTCATTAAAGCTCACTTGGAGCTTCTGTACAAAACTGATCATATGAACAGTACTTATTCAAATGGTCATAATTTGGTCTAGGAAGGTCCAAATGACCTAAATTTTATATCGATGGAAAGCTTAGACATAGCACTACAATGTTCATGAAGAACATAAACCCAAATTCTGACCATAACCCATCCGAAAAGTGAGCCGCAATCAGGGCACCAAAGCTATCGAACCAAATTCTGCCCAGGATTTTTGGGTTTGAAACCAATCCGGCCAGCCACCTTAGAATTAACATAACTTGAGTTACAAAACTCCAAATAGAGTGATTCAAAAAGAGAATTGAAGCTAAGACATTAAGGAATAACGTTGATGAAGGAAAGTTGGCCAAATTCACACTGTAAAAAGACTAATGGAACAGTACAAGCAAGTGACCCAAAACTGAATTTTTAAAGTTTCCCTTAAGAAGATTAAAAATTCAATTGGCAATCAATGCCAATATAATTGTGACCCAAAACGTGGTATGTGGGTGCAATTAGAGTTAATAAACCTATTTAGTATGAAAAAGTAAACATTTTGACCAATTAGTCAAATGAATAGTAATCATCAACATACCACATACAAAGAGCTCAAAACAAATTTAATATGCATATAATTAGAGTTGAATTAATTGTGGGAAATGGTTTAGATGAATATTGAGACGTTTTTAATTTTGTGTTTCAGTAGAAGAAAAGACCAAAAAGGATAAGGAAAAAGTGAGTCAAGGCCTAGAGGAGACTCATACGAGGTTTGTGCACAATAAATTTTGATTTATTGTTTTCTACTTGAAAACTTATTTAGATGTGCATTGTGAACTATTTGTATTAATTATGGGTTTCGAGAAATGCTGTGTTGCCTAATTGTGAAATGAAATTTGAAATTAAAATTTGCTTAATGTTTGAATGAAATGTTTGAATAACTTGATTTTGAATTGTTTTTGAATTCACACTTAGTATGACAGTATCATTGTATTCCTCCTCCATTTATGGGGTTGAGATAGACTATCTTCCTCCCTCTCTAGCTTGCCAGTTGAGGTTAAGATCGGATAAGTACTCATATAGCTAGCTAGCCACCTCCCTCATTGATTTCGATTAGTGGGGTTGAGATTGCTTTGTCGTGGTGTACAACACGGCAGTGATCAAAAATTTTGTGTCATGACCTAAGTTGTGCATGGATTGGCAACACTGTGATTTATAAATTATTTTAATGAAATGGTATTGCAAAAGTTGACACTAATTTCATGAAATGTGATTATGAAAGGATTTAAAGATGTGTTTCTCAATGTATGCTTTTATGTTCAGCTACTTTAAAATTTTATTGTGCACAACTAAGTAAAAGTTACTCAGCGATGACTTTTATGTGCTGTCGCAGATAGGGGAAACGATAAAGCAGCAGAGTGAGCTGCTCTGGTGTCAGGAGGACATTTTGAGGATTTTTGTCTGGGTATATTGTTTATACCCTTATAATCTATTTTGATGTAAATATTTTGTTCATATGTATCTATTGTGTTAGTCGAGTAGTTATGCAGTAAATATTGTAATGACGCTATTATTGGTTTTCTTTCCTTGTATTTAAGACTTTTGTCTGTAAATGAGTTTAAAAGAAATAAAATTGATATTATTTTAAAATGTGTTGAATTGAGAATGGTTGGATATTGAAAATGTATTGAGTTGGTGATGATTGGAATGAATTTGTGTTAAATTGAAACTTGGTGAAGTTGTGGTTTAGAAAAATATTTTGGAAGTGTTTTATTTGCAGGATTTGAAGAACTGTTTTCTTAAAATACAGCCGGCACTTTGCCGAAATTTTTATAAAATTTACGAAAAAAAAAATCGAATTAACTAAAATGTTCACTTATGACATAAACCCCACTTAAAGGCTTTTAATAATGTTTTAACGTTACTTTTAAAATTGAATTTGTTTAAAATCCCTTGTAGTGTATTTAATGAGTTATCGGTAGGCGAAGTTCGATAATTCATTAAGTATACTAGGAGATCATGTTATGCCTTACGGAGAGGTAAGGTGTGACACTATACATATATATCAGTCACTAAAACCTAGTCTTTTTAGAACTCTAATTATTAAATTTTATAATTTAAATTCTACTGAACTTCCTAAACTAATTATATTTTCTAATTCTAATTAGACTTAGACTCTAACAGATTTCTCAAGACAATAGAGTCAAGGGACCCTGAGAAAAGAGAAACATGAAAACATATTATCGCCCTCTTCAATCGTGGTCGACATATTCTCTCTATTGTGCACTGTGGAAGCATGTAACCTACAAATAAATAAAACAAACACACAAAGCACTAATATTTATGTGGTTCGCCCTCTCAACATAGGGCTACATCCACGGGCATGTCATCTTCCACTATCAACAATAAATAAATCATCATTACAAGCTCATAGCTATACTACCCATCAACCCAATTACACCCAAGAGAACCCATACAACATCAAACTGCTCATAGTATATATATTAGTTAGTCTTTGTCAGTCTCCTCTAGACATAATCCAATATATTTACTATTACAACACTACATCACAAATGGTGCCTTTAACTATATGGGCAAGAGCCCTCTCACTAATGGACAAAAATCCCTTCCTCTTGAATTCTATGTCCTTACTCCACCTTAGGCCGAAGACTCTCTCCACTGCAATGGGCAAATGTCTCTCATCAATGGGCAGAGCCAAATCCTCAGCAATTGACAAGGCTCCTCTCTACAATGGGCAAAAGTCTCACTCCATGAGCTGAAAGCCGAATGACCCTTTCCACCATTCTCCTATTTATAGTTTTAATTCCCTCAATCCTAATTTGATTAGGAGTCCCACTCAATTTAGGAATAACACTAAAATAAGAATTCTACTTTATATAGGAAATATTGCTCTATCCTATTGAGGAATATTTCTACTACTCAAATTAGGAAAATATCTCTTCAAATCTTACTAGGATTTTGAGTCATAATTCTAACACTCTCAAAACACCAACTCCTGAGATGGAAATATACTAATAGAAATTTTGAAGGATAATTATCATGATAATAATTCAATTAGAAAAAAAAAACGCGGCCACAGAGAAATAAAAATTCAATTCCTTGAAGTAAACACAAGCCTTGTAACAGTAGGTCAGCTAAGTAATTTTAATCCTTATAGGAAACATAAAACCCTCATGATTAAGCTAAAACCCGATGCTTATAAATATCATAACTTACCCGATGCTTATATCATAACTTACCCTTAAAAAAAAAAAAAAAACACATATCATAACATTCTCATCTAAATGCGATCTTGAAATAAAAATAAAAGAATAAAAAAAAATTACTGACCAAAAATAATATAGTTTTACACACAAAAACATTAAGGGTCACAGTGATATAGTTCAACAGTTAAACTCATTCACCCAAATTGAAGTATTTATCCATTAAACTATTTATAGATTACTAGTTGGGAAAATTTCTATAAAAAATTGATGAACTTCTATGAAAACAGTCAAATGGAAGTATTTAATTAACAAATTTAATTGAATTAGTTTTCCTATATTTATTGAAAGATGTTTACGGGATAAAATGATTAATCCAAGATTAGGAGTATACAAGTTCCTAACCTTTCTCATATCAGTGGATATATATAGTAAGGCTCTCACATCAATTATAAATCTAAATAATTTTTAAATTTAAATTTATTAACTGAATTTATTTTAATAATTGGACTAAAGATTATAAGCCCATGTCCCAACAATGTTGGATATAATAATTTATGTTTAATTTAACCCAATCTAATTAGCTTCAAAAACATTCACAACCATGTCCCAATGGATGACAAAGGAAGTCTTCTCTGAGTGATCGGTTGCCAAGTTAATTTCACAATGGGCATGATAAATATTTCTAAAACCATCTAGCTATCCACAGGGTCATCAAGAAGTTTTGAGCTAAGCTACCCTTTGTATTGAAGATTAAATTAATAATTAAAATTTTTTTAAAGTAGTTAGGATTTATTTAATATTACTGTTAAAATTAGTGTCAGAAAAATGTTTTTTTAAATATATTAATTAAAAAATATTAAAAATAATTTAAAATTAAATTTAATAATTTTTAATTATTTAAATATTAAAATAACACTAAAATAAGAGTTCTGTTTTATATAGAAAATATTGCTCTGTCCTATTGAAAAATATTTCTGCTACTCAGATTAGGGAAAAGTTTCTTCAAATCTTACTAGGATTTTGAGTTATAATTCTAACACTCTCAAAACACCAACTCCCGGGATGGAAATATACTAATAGAAATTTTGAAGGATAATTATCATGATAATAATTCAATTAGAAAAAAAAAAAAAAACAACGCGGCCACAGAAATAGAAATTCAATTCCTTGCAATAAACACAAGCCTTGTAACAGTAGGTCAGCTAAGTAATTTTAATCCTTATAGGAAACATAAAACCCTCATGATTAAGCTAAAACCCGATGCTTATAAATACAAAAATTTCTAGACATATGTTTTGCATTATTCCTTACTCCCTCTCTTAGTATTTCTTGTCATTATCTTTTGCATGCTCATTGCTTAGACTCTCAACTCTCATACATATGAATTTCATGTGCTCTAACATAATGGGGTTGGACACTTTTTCTTTTTTCTCACACCAAGACCCATATTTTGGTCGGATAGAACACAATTCTGATATGGATACATATATCCTTCCTTTCGATGAAAGCTTCTTCTATGAAGTATTGCAGACCGAAGATGATTATTCTAGGGAGAACTCTCTCTCTTGTTTTTGGCATCAAGGACTGATGAAATTACCAATTTTTTCTTCTGATAACCAGGTGGAGATTGAAGACTTCCTAGGTAGAGATTTCAGCGAACCCCTTCTTCCTCTTGAAGCATGTCTAAAGTATTTGCATAAAATATCTTATAAGCATGAAACAAAAGAAGCTGAGCACAACTCCAAGATCAATCTCAAAAATCATGATAAGGAATTGAGGGAGAAGCTAAGTTCTAAAGCCGGTGCTGAATTTGACCAACTATTCCTGGTTGATTGTTTTAAATTATGCCTGTCCATGTAATTATCCAGAAAGTAATAGAGATATGCGATGCATAATGAGCAGACTCGATCATGAGCAGTAGAAAGATGCATGGCTAGCTATTGCGGACAACAAATGTTGAAGTTTTTCTCAAGCCTTATGCAGGATTTTTCTTGATACTGACAGTTTAGTCGTTTATTTTATCGTAGTTGCTTCTTTAATTTTCAGTCAATGTTGCATGTGATTTAGTAATAATCTAGTGATTGTTTTTGCTAGACTTTTGTTAGAAGTGTGGTATAGTATGCTAAACCAATTCTTTCATTCTTGAGAGTTTTGTCAACGTAATTGGCTTAAAGTTTAATTATATTGGGGAAGTTTAATTTAACCAATTTTCAAATTTGTTAATTTAGTTTAGAAATTTTAATTTAAGCTCAATTTAACTCAAAAATAAAGAAAATCAAGAAATTAGATTTCTTAATTTTTAAGTTTAAATCAAAAAATTTAGTTTCAAAATTAAGAAATTGAAATTCTTATGTTTTGTTTTAAATAAAAAAAACATTAGCCCATAAATTTTAATTTTTACTAATTTTTTTAAAGTTAAATTAAACTTAAATTGAAATTTTTAAGTTAAATTAAATAAAAAATTAAAAATAAATTAAATTAAAATTTTCAAATCAAGGACACATGAATAGCCATGGAATTTGATTCGCTCAACATCCTAATCATGCAACCTAAATCCTGTTACTAATTTTTTAAATTATGTGATTTGATTTCAATAACAATTTAAACTCTACGGTTCACAATTCTAAAAATTGTATAGAGCTAAATACTTTAATTAATTACATTGTTAAGCATATATCATAACCTACCCTTAAAATAAATAAATAAATAAATAAATAAACACATATCATAACATTCCCATCTAAATGCGATCTTGAAATTAAAATAAAAGAATAAAAAAAAATTACTGACCAAAAATAATATAGTTTTACACACAAAAACATTAAGGGTGACAGTGATATAGTTCAACTGTTAAACTCAGTCATCCAAATTGAAGTATTTATCCATCAAACTATTTATAGATTACCAGTTGGGAAAATTTCTATAAAAAATTGATGAATTTCTATGAAAACAGTCAAATGGAAGTATTTAATCAACAAATTTAATTGAATTAGTTTTCCTATATTTATCGAAAGATGTTTATGGGATAAAATGATTAATCCAAGATTTGGAATATACAAGTCCCTAACCTTTCTCATATTAGTGGATATATATAGTAAGGCTCTCACATCAATCATAAATCTAAATAATTTTTAAATTTAAATTTATTAACGGAATTTATTTTAATAATTGGACTAAAGATTATAAGCCCATATCCCAACAATGTTGTATATAATAATTTATGTTTAATTTAACCCAATCTAATTAGCTTTAAAAACATTCACAACCATGTCCCAATGGATGATAAAGGAAGCCTTCTCTGAGTGATCGGTTGCCAAGTTAATTTCACAATGGGCATGATAAATATTTCTAAAACCATCTAGCTATCGACAAGGTCATCAAGAAGTTTTGAGCTAAGCTACCCTTTGTATTGAAGATTAAATTAAATTTTTTTTTTAAAGTAGTTAGGATTTATTTAATATTACTGTTAAAATTAGTGTCAGAAAAATATTTTTTTAAATATATTAATTAAAAAATATTAAAAATAATTTAAAATTAAATTTAATAATTTTTAATTATTTAAATATTAAAATAACACTAAAATAAGAGTTCTGTTTTATATAGAAAATATTGCTCTGTCCTATTGAAAAATATTTCTGCTACTCAGATTAGGAAAAAGTTTCTTCAAATCTTACAAGGATTTTGAGTTATAATTCTAACACTCTCAAAACACCAACTCCCGGGATGGAAATATACTAAAAAAAATTTTGAAGGATAATTATCATGATAATAATTCAATTAGAAAAAAAAAAAAAACAACGCGGCCACAGAAATAGAAACTCAATTCCTTGCAATAAACACAAGCCTTGTAACAGTAGGTCAGCTAAGTAATTTTAATCCTTATAGGAAACATAAAACCCTCATGATTAAGCTAAAACCCGATGCTTATAAATACAAAAATTTCTAGACATATGTTTTGCATTATTCCTTACTCCCTCTCTTAGTATTTCTTGTCATTATCTTTTGCATGCTCATTGCTTAGACTCTCAACTCTCATACATATGAATTTCATGTGCTCTAACATAATGGGGTTGGACACTTTTTCTTTTTTCTCACACCAAGACCCATATTTTGGTCGGATAGAACACAATTCTGATATGGATACATATATCCTTCCTTTCGATGAAAGCTTCTTCTATGAAGTATTGCAGACCGAAGATGATTATTCTAGGGAGAACTCTCCCTCTTGTTTTTGGCATCAAAGACTGATGAAATTACCAATTTTTTCTTCTGATAACCAGGTGGAGATTGAAGACTTCCTAGGTAGAGATTTCAGCGAACCCCTTCTTCCTCTTGAAGCATGTCTAAAGTATTTGCATAAAATATCTTATAAGCATGAAACAAAAGAAGCTGAGCACAACTCCAAGATCAATCTCAAAAATCATGATAAGGAATTGAGGGAGAAGCTAAGTTCTAAAGCCGGTGCTGAATTTGACCAACTATTCCTGGTTGATTGTTTTACATTATGCCTGTCCATGTAATTATCCAGAAAGTAATAGAGATATGCGATGCATAATGAGCAGACTCGATCATGAGCAGTAGAAAGATGCATGGCTAGCTATTGCGGACAACAAATGTTGAAGTTTTTCTCAAGCCTTATGCAGGATTTTTCTTGATACTGACAGTTTAGTCGTTTATTTTATCGTAGTTGCTTCTTTAATTTTCAGTCAATGTTGCATGTGATTTAGTAATAATCTAGTGATTGTTTTTGCTAGACTTTTGTTAGAAGTGTGGTATAGTATGCTAAACCAATTCTTTCATTCTTGAGAGTTTTGTCAACGTAATTGGCTTAAAGTTTAATTATATTGGGGAAGTTTAATTTAACCAATTTTCAAATTTGTTAATTTAGTTTAGAAATTTTAATTTAAGCTCAATTTAACTCAAAAATCAAGAAAATCAAGAAATTAGATTTCTTAATTTTTAAGTTTAAATCAAAAAATTTAGTTTCAAAATTAAGAAATTGAAATTCTTATGTTTTGTTTTAAATAAAAAAAACATTAGCCCATAAATTTTAATTTTTACTAATTTTTTTAAAGTTAAATTAAACTTAAATTGAAATTTTTAAGTTAAATTAAATAAAAAATTAAAAATAAATTAAATTAAAATTTTCAAATCAAGGACACATGAATAGCCATGGAATTTGATTCGCTCAACATCCTAATCATGCAACCTAAATCCTGTTACTAATTTTTTAAATTATGTGATTTGATTTCAATAACAATTTAAACTCTACGGTTCACAATTCTAAAAATTGTATAGAGCTAAATCCTTTAATTAATTACATTGTGAAGCATATATCATAACCTACCCTTAAAATAAATAAATAAATAAATAAACACACATCATAACATTCCCATCTAAATGCGATCTTGAAATTAAAATAAAAGAATAAAAAAAAATTACTGACCAAAAATAATATAGTTTTACACACAAAAACATTAAGGGTGACAGTGATATAGTTCAACTGTTAAATTCATTCACCCAAATTGAAGTATTTATCCATCAAACTATTTATAGATTACCAGTTGGGAAAATTTCTATAAAAAATTGATGAACTTCTATGAAAACAGTCAAATGGAAGTATTTAATTAACAAATTTAATTGAATCAGTTTTCCTATATTTATTGAAAGATGTTTATGGGATAAAATGATTAATCCAAGATTAGGAGTATACAAGTCCCTAACCCTTCTCATATTAGTGGATATATATAGTAAGGCTCTCACTTCAATTATAAATCTAAATAATTTTTAAATTTAAATTTATTAACGGAATTTATTTTAATAATTGGACTAAAGATTATAAGCCCATATCCCAACAATGTTGGATATAATAATTTATGTTTAATTTAACCCAATCTAATTAGCGCCAAAAACATTCACAATCATGTCCCAATGGATGACAAAGGAACTCTTCTCTAAGTGATCAATTGCCAAGTTAATTTCACAATGGGCATGATAAATATTTCTAAAACCATCTAGCTATCAAGAAGGTCATCGAGAAGTTTTGAGCTAAGCTACCCTTTGTATTGAAGATTAAATTAAAAATTAAAATTTTTTTAAAGTAGTTAGGATTTATTTAATATTACTGTTAAAATTAGTGTTAGAAAAATGTTTTTTTAAATATATTAATTAAAAAATATTAAAAATAATTTAAAATTAAATTTAATAATTTTTAATTATTTAAATATTAAAATAACGCTAAAATAAGAGTTCTACTTTATATAAAAAATATTGCTCCATCCTATTGAAAAATATTTCTCCTACTCAGATTAGGAAAAGATATGTTCACATCTTACTAGGATTTTGAGTCATAATTCTAACACTCACAAAACACCAACTCTTGGGATGGAAATATACTAATAGAAATTTTGAAGGATAATTATCATGATAATAATTCAATTAGAAAAAAAAAAGAAAAGAAAAAACGCGGCCACAGAGAAATAGAAATTCAATTCCTTGCAATAAACACAAGCCTTGTAACAGTAGGTCAGCTAAGTAATTTTAATCCTTATAGGAAACATAAAACCCTCATGATTAAGCTAAAACCCGATGCTTATAAATATAAAAATTTCTAGCCATATGTTTTGCATTATTCCTTACTCCCTCTCTTAGTATTTCTTGTCATTATCTTTTGCATGCTCATTGCTTAGACTCTCAACTCTCATACATATGAATTTCATGTGCTCTAACATAATGGGGTTGGACACTTTTTCTTTTTTCTCACACCAAGACCCATATTTTGGTCTGATAGAACACAATTCTGATATGGATACATATATCCTTCCTTTCGATGAAAGCTTCTTCTATGAAGTATTGAAGACCGAAGATGATTATTCTAGGGAGAACTCTCCCTCTTGTTTTTGGCATCAAGGACTGATGAAATTTCCAATTTTTTTTTCTGATAACCAGGTGGAGATTGAAGACTTCCTAGGCAGAGATTTCAGCGAACCCCTTCTTCCTCTTGAAGCATGTCTAAAGTATTTGCATAAAATATCTTATAAGCATGAAACAAAAGAAGCTGAGCACAACTCCAAGATCAATCTCAAAAATCATGATAAGGAATTGAGGGAGAAGCTAAGTTCTAAAGCCGGTGCTGAATTTGACCAACTATTCCTGGTTGATTGTTTTACATTATGCCTGTCCATGTAATTATCCAGAAAGTAATAGAGATATGCGATGCATAATGAGCAGACTCGATCATGAGCAGTAGAAAGATGCATGGCTAGCTATTGCGGACAACAAATGTTGAAGTTTTTCTCAAGCCTTGTGCAGGATTTTTCTAGATACTGACAGTTTAGTCGTTTATTTTATCGTAGTTGCTTCTTTAATTTTCAGTCAATGTTGCATGTGATTTAGTAATAATCTAGTGATTGTTTTTGCTAGACTTTTGTTAGAAGTGTGGTATAGTATGCTAGACCAATTCTTTCATTCTTGAGAGTTTTGTCTACCTAATTGGCTTAAAGTTTAATTATATAGGGGAAGTTTAATTTAATCAATTTTCAAATTTTTTAATTTAGTTTAGAAATTTTAATTTAAGCTCAATTTAACTTAAAAATCAAGAAAATCAAGAAATTAGATTTCTTAATTTTTAAGTTTAAATCAAAAAATTTAGTTTCAAAATTAAGAAATTGAAATTCTTAAGTTTTGTTTAGAATTAAAAAAAAATTAGCTCATAAATTTTAATTTTTACTAATTTTTTTAAGTTAAATTAAACTTAAATTGAAATTTTTAAGCTAAATTAAATAAAAAATTAAAAATAAATCAAATTAAAATTTTCAAATCAAGGACACATGAATAGCCATGGAATTTGATTCGCTCAACAGCCTAATCATGCAACCTAAATCCTGTTACTAATTTTTTAAATTATGTGATTTGATTTCGACAATAATTTAAATTCTATGGTTCATAATTCTAAAATCTGTATAGAGTTAAATCCTTTAATTAATTATATTGTCAAACATATATCATAATTTACCCTTAAAAAAAGCATATATCATAACATTCCCATCTAAATACGATCTTGAAATAAAAATAAAAGAATAAAAAAAATTACTGACCAAAAATAATATATTTTTACACACAGAAACATTAAGGGTCACAGTGATATAGTTCAACAGTTAAATTCATTCACCCAAATTGAAGTATTTATCCATCAAACTATTTATAGATTACCAGTTGGGAAAATTTCTATAAAAAATTGATGAACTTCTATGAAAACAGTCAAATGGAAGTATTTAATTAACAAATTTAATTGAATCAGTTTTCCTATATTTATTGAAAGATGTTTATGGGATAAAATGATTAATCCAAGATTAGGAGTATACAAGTCCCTAACCCTTCTCATATTAGTGGATATATACACTTCAATTATAAATTTAAATAATTTTTAAATTTAAATTTATTAACGGAATTTATTTTAATAATTGGACTAAAGATTATAAGCCCATATCCCAACAATGTTGGATATAATAATTTATGTTTAATTTAATCCAATCTAATTAGGTTCAAAAACATTCACAACCATGTCCCAATTGATGACAAAGGAACTCTTCTCTGAGTGATCGGTTGCCAAGTTAATTTCACAATGGGCATGATAAATATTTCTAAAACCATCTAGCTATCAAGAAGGTCATCAAGAAGTTTTGAGCTAAGCTACCTTTTGTATTGAGGATTAAATTAAAACTTAAATTTTTTTTAAAGTAGTTAGGATTTATTTAATGTTACTGTTAAAATTAGTGTCAAAAAATATTTTTTTAAATATATTAATTAAAAAATATTAAAATTAATTTAAAATTAAATTTAATAATTTTTAATTATTTAAATATTAAAATAACAAAAAAATTTTCTCCAAATTATTTTTTCCAACGGCATTTAACTTATTAGCATAATGAAATGCAATTTGTTTGCAGATTTAAAAATGAAATATTGCCCTTCCATTTGGGTTTTGTCTCTTTCGAGAATAGTCAAAACTTGCAGGCAGTTGCTCTGAATGATATATTATTTAACTTGCGGATTTCAGTCTCATCTGCACCAGCAAATGGGGTTTGTTTTTAGAAATACTCAGCTTCAAAAATGGAGGGCCGAACTAGTTCACTTCCCAATAGTAAGTTTTTATACCGTAGGAATTTTTATAGCTTGAAAGGCTGGATTAATACTGAAGCATATATATCAATCAAATGCATTAGAATTATGTTCATATTCCATCCTGGAAATTCAAGATGAGCACAACTTCTTCCCAAACTTCGAACACCAAGAGGTAACAAAATAGAAGTGTATAGTAGAACTTGAACGAGTTTTCATGGATTTAATTTGGTATTCTTGTTAATTCTTGCAGGCTAGAAGGTTTGGTGGCTTTAATAACTGGTGGAGCCAGTGGAATAGGCGAGTGCTGTGCAAGGGTGTTCGTTAAACAATGAGCCAAGGTTGTGATTGCAGATATCCAAGATGAACTTTGTCATTCTATTTGCAGAGAACTTGGCTCTGAAGAAATAATCTCTTGTATCCATTGTAACGTGACATGTGATTCTGATGTCCAAAATGCTGTGGATTTAGCTATCTCCATGTACGGAAAGCTCGATATCATGTTCAGTAATGCTGGAATTTCCGGAGAGGCGGAGCTTAGCATTTTATCCACAGAAAATGAGGAATTCAAAAGGGTTTTCGATGTCAACTTATTTGGAGCTTTCTTGGCAGCCAAACATGCAGCCAGGGTCATGATTCCTGCCAAGAAAGGCTGTATTCTCTTTACTTCAAGTATAGTCTCAGTAAATTGCCCACAGGCTCCGCATCCATATGTGGCATCAAAACATGCCCTGGTTGGTTTGGCCAAGAACTTGTGTGTGGAGCTGGGCCAATATGGGATAAGAGTGAACTGCATTTCTCCATATGTAATTGTAACCCAACAGGCAAGGAAAACTATGAGTATGCCAGTGAAGGACATGGAGAATGTGATTTCTGCTGCGGCTAACTTGAAAGAGGCAATACTGGAAGCGGAAGATGTAGCAGAGGCAGCCGTTTATTTGGGAAGTAATGAGTCCAAGTATGCAAGTGGTATCAATCTAGTGGTTGATGGAGGTTTTAGTCTTACCAATCCATCGTTTGCTATAGCAACGAAGGGCTTAATCTCGAGTTTGAGCTGTTGGATGCAGGTAGCTAATAGCTGCTAGTTAGCCGACAATAATTGATTTATATTAAATACTTGATAAAACTATGGTTAGCTGTAGTGTTCTTCAGTTTTGGAGCTGGTATGTCATGTGTTACCTTTGCTGTCATATCAGGCCTTCGACTTTAGTGCTCTTGGTCTAACTTACTCACTGGAGCCTCCTCTTTAGATTTTGCTGCTCCTCTGATGATTTGTTGCTGTTGATTTGGAAGCTTTATGATGTTGTTGAAGTGTTTTTGGGGATCTCAATCACAGGCACCAGCTTCGTTAGTTTTGTTTTGATGTTGGGTTTACTGCTTTTTTGCTATTTGATCTTCTCTCGGTCTTCTTTGAGCTCTGTTTTGATTTGTATCCTATTTTATTCTGCTGCTACTTCATGATCCTTAGGTGTATTGTACATGTTGACTTTTTTATTTTATCTCATTAATAAAATTATTCTTACCTATAAAAAAAAATTATATTTAGTGGTTATTTTGGTATGTAAATAATTAATAATTATATATTTATTAAAATAAATTTATAATTATAAATTTATTACATTATATCATTTATTTTAGTATTAAAATAAATATATAATTATTAATTTAATATATTATATTATTTATTATATTATTAAAATAGATATATAATAATTAATTTATTATATCATATTATTTATTTGTTATTGAAATAAAAAAAATTAAATTAAATTATTTTAAAAATATAATTACAAAATAATAAAGTAACTATTATTATGGACAAAGAAAAAATCTTAAAATTTTAAATTTTTAAATATAAAAAACGTGATTTCTTTTCATAATAAATAAATATTTTATATTTTATGCTATTAATATAAAATATTTTAATAAAATTATAATATACTATTTAAAGTGTTAAGATTGTAATTTAAAAATAAAAATAAATAATATTAATTTTTAAGTTAATTGAAAAAATAGACAAATTAAAGTAACTGCTTTTTAATAAAGATTCATTTTTTTTAAATAATAAAAAAGTAATATCAACATTATTGAGTGTTGGATAATTTATTTTAATTTTAAAAATGTCATTTCAATATAAAAATGGCAATGTGTGAATTCAACTTTAATGACTTTTTTCCCCAGTGAAATACAATCATGACCTCAATTTTTTTTATTTGAAATAAATTATGGTTTAATTATAAATTTTAAAAATTAACAATTTAATTTTTATATTTTAAAATTAAATTAAATTTTTTTATGTGAACGACTTCATCCAAAACTTATTTGTGAAATTGTCAATTAAAAATAAACGTCAATATCCTTAAACATCTAAAATTAAATTAATTAGTAAGCTCTTAGCTTTTGCTTTTCTCAGCATTTTGTCATCACATGACCATATTAAATTTAATATCAATTTTAGAAGCTAATAATTTTTCGGACCTTTCGTCTTTTATGCGAAATCACATCAATTTTGGGATATATTAACCTGTTGGTTGCAAACTTTCAATGAGACATCTTGTAAGGCGTTGATAAAATGTTATGTTCAAATAATTAATATAAAAAAAAAAAATTTCAAAGAAATGTTTGATCTCATCTTCAATAATAAATGCTTGATAGAATTCCCAATAGTTCATGTGTTCAAAGTTCAAACATATACAATAATCACGTCATTTGCAATTTCCGAAAGGCCAAGTTAAATAAATATTGAATCGATCTTAGCTAGAAAGGATCAGGATTACTGTCTTCATTTCCCTCAAAACTATTCTCTCTCTGTTGTAGGAGATCAAGATGAGCACAAACTCCACCAAGAGGTAACTAAATTAGCCTGTAGATTTTTCTTTGTGATTGGCAAATGTAAAGTTTAATCTATTTAATTTTCGTTTTTATGTTCTTGCAGGCTAGAGGGCAAGGTGGCTTTGATAACAGGGGGAGCCAGTGGAATAGGTGAGTCCAGTGTAAGACTGTTTGTTAAACAAGGAGCCAAGGTCGTCATCGCTGATGTTCAAGATGAGCTTGGCCTTTCTCTTTGCAAAGAAATTGGCTCAGAAGAAATTCTTTCCTATGTCCATTGTGATGTAACATGTGATTCTGATGTCCAAAAGGCTGTGGACTTGGCCGTCTCCAGGTATGGAAAGCTCGATATTATGTTCAGCAACGCTGCAACTTCAGGCAACTCAGGTGCAATGATTTTAGCCACAGAAAATGAAGATTTCAAAAGGGTTTTCGATGTCAATGTGTTTGGTGCTTTCTTGGCAGCCAAACATGCTGCCAGAGTCATGATTCCTGCCAAGAAAGGCTGTATTATCTTTACTTCAAGTGCTCTTTCAGTGACTTGCGCAGGTGGCCCCCATCCATATGTGGCATCAAAACATGCAGTGGTTGGTTTGGCCAAGAATCTGTGCGTGGAGTTGGGGCAATATGGGATAAGAGTCAACACTATTTCTCCATTTGTAGTTGCAACCCCAATGATGAGGAAATCTATGGGGCTTATTGAAATGGAGAAGGAGAAGATCCAGGAAGCTGTTTCTGTTGCAGCTACGTTGAAAGAAGTTGTGTTGGAAGAGGAAGATATAGCAGAGGCAGCTTTGTATTTAGGAAGTGATGAGTCTAAGTATGTGAGCGGGGTGAATCTATTGGTCGATGGAGGATTTAGCCTTACCAATCCCTCCTTTGCTATGGCAATGAAAAGCCTATTCTCTTGAGTCACTGTAATATTTAGACTATAGGTGAAACAATTGTGATCCAAATAAGGAAGCTTCTTGTTATGAATAATATGTTAAACAAATGAACAAATTAAAACATTATATTATATATGTTGGTTGATGTCTGCCCCCATTTATACATTATACAAGCTAATTATTGCGTATCCATGTTTAATCCTTTTGTTTCAATTCGGAATGTACATATGGCCTTGGCCGGCGTGTCAAGACGAGAGATGATTGTTATAGTTAATTTTATATTAATGGGATATATTTTAAAAATTATAAAATTTTAATTTTAATTTAAATTAAAATTAATCATGTAAAAAATGAAATATGAGATTTTCTAAGTCCTCAACTCTGTTTTTTTTTTTTTTTTTGTTGTGCCCACAAATTTTAATAATGTAAATTGGGAAAATTACCAAGCGGGTCCTTTAATGACTTGTTGGATTCGGTGAAGCCAAAAAAAATTAGTAAATGATGACCTGATTTTAAATAGATGATGACTGAAAATTTTAACTACACTGTATGAAAATTTTGATCATATTTTTTTATTTAATTTTGGCGATACTTAAATTAAAATTTTAAAAATCTTAAAAATATTTAAATATTACTAACTATATAAATATATTAATCATAAGAAATAAATTTTTAAATAAATATATGATAATTTTTTAAAAAAATATTATTAATTTATTACGTTAAAGATATTCCATGCGGTTTATTTTTCTCTTATAAATGGTATAAAGAATACTTGACGATTCAATAAAAAACAATGAGCTCATTTACATCTCCATTTACATTTCTCAAATATCATATGTTTAATATTATTGTAGTCTTTATTAATGACAAATTATCAAGTTAAACATATTAAAAGAAAACTGATTAATTTTTTTTTTATTTTTTTAATGTAATTTGACTGCAAATTTTTTGACCAAATTTCCAATATTTATTCAGTATTTCTTCAATGATTTGATCATATAAAGCGGAAAAAAAAAAGAAAAAAAACAGCCGAAGAAATTAAGCACCGCCATCTCAAAAATGAGACGCTATCTTAAGAACACAAGTTTTTCATTGCAATTGCAAACGATGGATTAGTGACATGATACCCTCCATCGACCACCAAGTTGATCCCGCTCACATACTTGGATTCATCACTTGCTAGATACAGAGTTGCGTTGGCAATATCTTCTGGTTCCTACTTCACAGTCTTAAAGTTCCCAATTGATGAAATAAATTCCTCTGCCTCTCTTGTCTTTTATCCCCAGAAGATTTTTATAGTCAAAGAAAGAGAACCATATGTGACGTAGACAGTAGCTAGCTAGGCTGCCCCTCGTTCAAGAATTCAACCAAAAAGCATTTCGCTTTCTAGCTAAATTACAGGATTATAATTAGTGTAATTAATAAAATTATAATTACATGGGTGGGATGGAGTTGATTGGATTTCATGATCTTCTCACCTATATATTATTAATGAAATGTCGTATAAATTTTCTTAAAAAATGAAAATTTTATCTAGCCAAGGATAACAATAAAAAAATATAAAGTGGGAATGGCTCTCTAATTATGTTTTATAATTGGGTCAAATTACTCATATTAAACACCTATTAGTAAATATAAATTTTTTTAATAACCCAATTACAAGAATATGGAATTGATTGGGGAGGGAAAGGGGGTTGTTTCGTTCCTTTTATTGCGAATTTAAAAAGAAATATTCAAGCACGCCAACCATAATGGAGCTTGGCGAAGAGTCATGTATGGCAGTAGCAATTTTTTTTATTTTCAAAACAATAGTCATTCTTTTTTTTTTTTTTTTCGATAGCTGCGGACGTGACCCCAGGTTCATTGTGCCCTTGCCATGGGACCAAAGCCAGGTGGGCAATTGATGCGTCCCAACCGCAAGTGCACGGGTCGTACAAGTAGTATAGAAAAATATCGATCCCACGAGGAGTTGTGTTAATGATTGAATTTTTGATATAAAAGTTGACTAAATTAAAGTATTTATGAAATTAAAATAATGAATTAATGGGTAATGGAGTATGAAATCTAAATGTGCAAATTTAATATTCTATTCAACAATGTATTAATTAAACTAAGATTTGCATCAAATTGAAATAAGCAAGTTCAAATATGGCAATATTTAAAATGGCAAATGATTAAATTCGATTAGAAATTAACAATGGTAAAAAGGCGATTCCGGAGTTCGGGATTTCATATTCGAGCTATTTTGGGATTTTAAATTGGTTGTCCAATCTTATGAAACTTATGAGTTTTAAGGAGATTAATCCTTAAATCCTTTGAATTCCCTTTCGAGTGAGACAAAGAGTGCCTTAATCAAACTAATCCTACTTTCGTGGACTTAGAATTAATTAAGACCCATTAAGTTCTTTAATTAACTGTTAATCCTCTTAATCCTTAGCCTATTTCTAGGTCTAAGTTAATTAAGTCCAATTTCCTGATTATCTATCACAAGGTCTTCTCCTTTCGGTGCTTCAACCATGGATTAAGAACATTACTCAATGGGATCCTACATTAAGCATGTCATTAAGCATACAATAAATGAATAAAACTCATTAAGACCACAAAATATGGATTACCCAATCAAAATCCACAAAATATCTCAAATATTACAACCCTTACTCCAGAATCAAAAGTAAACTACTCACTATCCATAATGCTTACAAGCTATGATGAGTTTAAATGGAAATAAAGCTTTAATCTAAGCTAAGAAGTAAGAAATTAAACACTAGAAATATGGAAAAATGTAAAGCAAGGAAGAAATCTGCAAATCTTGGTTAAAAATGGTGTGGAAGGTGAAAATGACTCCTCAAATTCTGCTTAGCCTCCTCCTTTCTTTCTTTGCTCCTTTTTTTTTTCTTTTTCTAAAATGAGAAAATGGGACTATATATAGCATTTTTCTGACATGGAGCCCTAAAATAGTATGTTCTAGGAGGAATACATTAAGGGAATCTTCTGCCAGCTCATTAATGAACTCTTTATGGGACTGCATAAGTGGACTGCATAAGTTATGCACCCTTATGCGATTTCAGTTCTGGGGTCACTTATGCGAAGTCGCATGACTTGGTGCATAGGTTATGCACAATTTCGTGAATCTGCATAAGGGAGGTGAGAATGTGCATAAGCTATGCACTCCTTATGCACATTTACTGGTTCTGAACAGTGTTCTTCCTCCTTATGCGTAATCGCATATCTTATTCGGCAAGTTATGCACAGTTTGGTCTATGCATATTTTAGCTTGAAAACTTGCTTTTGGCATCTTTTTGCTGTAGAAGACACTCCTCAATGGCAAAATTCTCTTTAGTCCTTCAAAAACACCATTTTTCCTACAAAACAAAGCAAAAATTACAAATTAATCCAAAGTTGACAATTATGGAAAACTAACTAAATAACTAATGAAATTAGTTAAAAATGACTAATAACCAAATAAAATGATTGTGAAATTAGACCTAAATGACTATGCAAAATATGTGCATCAAATACCCCCAAACTCAAGCTTTTGCTTGTCCTCAAGCAAACTTTAAAATGTGGTGCAAAGTTTTTAAGGGTGCCTTATCCAAAGAGTTATGAAAATCACTCATTAAGGTAACTTAACACACCTTTAGCCATACCAACAATCCATGTACCCATCCTTCAAAATGCAAAGAATTTAATGCTTATCCAAGCTTTCACCGCTTAGCCATCAAGTCAATTATCATTCAAATCCCCAAACCAACCAATCAAAAGTCTTCATGCTCAAAAGGAATTCTAGAACAATCAATAGTCAAAGTGTCTCCATATGTAATGATGGAATTGAATGAATGAATGAATAATTTTTCAATCCCATAGGCAAATTCCCTACTCCTATCTCCACTAATGTAGCTAGTACTATCAAGAGATCAAAGGTCTTTTTAGGGATGTAGTGGGGCCATGGGGTTCAAAATGAGACTAAGAAGAAAGATAGGTAAAAAGGATTCAAAGCATGAGAATATTTTCAATTTTGAAACATAAGGTACACTTTATTATATATTTTTTTTCTTTTTCTCTTTTTTTTTTATATGGGAGAGAAGAATACACAATGAGGATTGTCAAGTGCTAGCATAGTTTACAAAACACATAAAAATGGAGGGACATTTTGATACTTTAACTTGTATTTTGTATTTTCTTTTGATGATTGTCCCTAAAAATGCCACCCCCAAACTCATTTCTTTTAATACTTTGGGTGGATTTCTTTCATTTTGAATGGCAATAGTGAAAAGCACATATACTAGCACTTTTACAAGGTGACAAGTATTTCTTCTCCCTTTTATTGTATTTTATTTTATTTTTTTTTATTTTATGTACCTAATATTATGAATAATTATTCTCATGAAAAGGGTTGGAGTGTTTGGTTCATTGGCTAGGTAGTAATAAGGGTTTCAAGAAAAATTAGGGACAAAAAGGCTCAAAGGGGTTTGCAAGGATAAATTTTTAATTGGGAAAAAGGGCCAAAGGTTTAAAATGAGAAGGTTTAAATCAAAGAATGCCTAATCATCTCTCTTTTCAAGTACAAGCTGGTATTTTGCCTTGAAAGGTTTAGAAAATTTGTTCTAGGATTGGTGAGACATCATTTGACTACCTTATATCCAATAATTCCCTCTAAACACTTCCATCTCCAAATGACTAGTTGGGTGGCTTTTTGGCTAAGAAGATATAGGCAAGGGATAGACACTTCAAAACCTTGCACCTTTTAGGAAACTTTCAATCCACAAACCCAACTAAAAGGTGAGTCAAATCACTCTCATAGGCACATTTTCAATACTCAAGGGATTTGGCAAAAGATTTTAATGCATGGTGTATGATTCCTAAAATGAGTAATGCATGAACTAAATGGAGTAAGCCTATTTGTATGCAATTTGTACAATTTCTAAGTGATGTATAATGTGTGTATAAATGTGTAATGAATATGTATGTATGGATGTATATGTAAAATATTTACAATATATGTAAATGAAATGGGATGAGATGCTCTTATACTCAAAATGTGAAAAATAAAGCTAAAAATCAAAATGTGCACCCCCAAACTCAAAATTAGACATTGTCCTCAATGTCTCAAACAGTAGATATCCAAAACTCAAAGCAAATAATATTGACCAGGAATTGTAAAAATAAGAACAAAAAGAAAGAGTTACCTGGTATGAGAATTCAAGTTAAAGGGATGCATAAAAAGTCGCATGTGTTATGCAGAGTTAAGTGTCATCTGAACATGTGCATAGGTAAGGTGCATAAGCCATGCGGTCGCATAAGAGGCAATAGATGTTGCATAGGCTATGCATAAGGGAAATACAACCTGTGCAGTTCTGCAGAAGTAGCAGAAAGAGTTGCACAGGCTATGCAAAGGTTATGCATGAGGAAATTCATAGCTGTGCAGTGTATACAAAAAGCTGCTGCATGGGAATTTGCAAGGGGAAATGTACAACCAGCAGTAAAAGTATGGAAATATAGACAGAGTATGGGCAAATATGTACAAAAAGGCAATAAGTGCAATAAAAATCAAAGAAGACTAATGTAATAGCTATTCAATAAAACTTCAAAAGAAACAGAATTTAAAAGAAACTAATTTAGAACAAATCAACAAAATCCAAAACAAACTATAAATGTTTGAACATATTTACAAAGAAAAGGTCCTACAAGATTGAACAAAAGTAAACTAAACACTAATCTATGTCTATTGTTTTTCCTTTGTCCAAGGATGTTGCTAAGGGGCTGGTGGCTGCTGCCGGCTGTCGAAATGATGGTGCAGGAGGAGGTGATGGAGGTGGGGGTGGCATGCCCAGAAAGATCATGAGTTGCTTCACCATCTCCTTCAGTTCTTTCTGTTTGTCCCTGGTTTCCATGACAAGGTCAAATAGTTGATCATGACGATCCTTTAGTGTATCAAGACCACTGTCAAGCTTCCTATCCACAAAGTAGATATCATCACTAAGCCTGTCAAGGTAGGTGAATAAGGCTTTAGTGTTGAATGGAGGAGGTGCTGTGGATGAGGTAGGTTCAGCTGTAGGAGGAATGGGCTGAGCAGAGGTAGCTGGAGTGTCCTGAGTAGGCTGAGGGGGTGGGGTAGGTGTAGTAGGGTGCTGTGGGACCGTGTGAAAGGTTGGGTTTCTGGTTGTGCAATAGGCTCAGTTTCTGCTGCAGGGTGGCCAGTATCAAAATATGATAAATGGAACCATTTTTTGGTTAAGTGTGCAGTCAAAAATAGGAAGTGTCCTCAAGTGCTGGATTTGAGTGCTCTGCAGATTAAAGCCAAAATGCTTGGCTATGACAGTAATGAGTCCACCCAAAACAATGTCACCAATGGATTTGGTGGCAATATGCAGACATGTTCGCAAAAGAAGTAACACGAGACACCCTAACTTTGTGAAATGCACACCATAACATAAATAGTTCAGATTTGCCCACGACACGTAACTAGTCCCTCCGCCCAATATGGTGCTAGCCATCACCTATGAATAAACCTAAGTGTGGTCAAGGATTTGGGATGTTTTGGACCTACCACAGAGAAGGTTTGAGGTTGGTTTGTTATGATTCTCCAAAATTGGGCAGATTCCAGATGCCCTTATTGGCTACCTCTACTCCAAAGATGTGGTACTCTAAAGAACCCATCAATTGCAAAACCAAAAATGCTATGAAATTGATCCAATGATGCTCTCTATTTTGCCCCAAGCATCTAAATGTCATAATTGGCTTATGGTCTACATCATGCAAGTTGAGGGTAGCAGAGAATGAAGAAATAAACTCCAAAACTAGAATTGGATAAACTACCTCTTGCTTATGCACAAATTCTGTCCAACCCATACCGTCAAGTAATGCAACTACATTGTCAAATAAACCCAGAGATTGTAGAGCATCAGCAGATATATACCTAGTAGGTTGTACCCTTCTATCTTTGAGTCTTTTGAAAGCGGCTTTTTGAATTGTATCAGGGAGAGGCCAGGGTAACTTTGATACACATGGGGTCTGAAATTGTCTTTTCTTGGAAGAAGGTGTAGAGGCTGGAGCTTTTGGCTTTTTAGGAGGTGGCTCAAAATGGGGTGGGTGGGTCTTTGCGTTTGGACAGAGGAGGAGCAGAGGACATGGGTCGCATGGATTTGGACCTAATTTTGCGTTTGTATGTGGTTGGTGGAGGTGGTGGTGGTGTCGTTTGTGGTGGAGGATTGAAAGGGGGGTGTATCGAAGACAATGGAGAGACTTCGCGAGGAGAGGCAGGGCGTGAAGGTGGAGGGGAATCCATGGCCGATTGGAGAAGAGATAGGGGAAATGAAAATGTAGGGGATTTAGGGTTTTTGTGATGAGAGCTGGTGGAGAAGATGGGAGAGAGACGAGAATGCCGGAAAGAATGAAGGTTGAAGGGCGGTCGTGGGGTTCAAGAGTCGGGAAGTGGAGGTGGTGGGAATGTTCTTTCTTGAAAATGAATTTGAATCGGGTTGAAGGAGACTGCATAAGGGGAAAATGATTTATGCATAACCTGTGCACTCTTTTGTACATGTTTCAAAAGGATATAAATTTCAGAAATGCTTATGCACAAGTGCATAGGTTATGCAATCGTCCTTATGCATGTTTGGTGACTGAAATGGTGAGGAGCGAAGTCATGCGGAGTGCATAAGTTAGGCACTCCCCTTATGCATCTCTCGGCAAGAATGGTTTTTCAGAAAATTGGGTCATGCAGATGTGCATAAGCTATGCACTCTGCTTATGCACTCTGCGGCAATTTTTTTTTTTGAATTTGGGTTGGTGGTCATGCAGATGTGCATAAGCTATGCACTCTGCTTATGCACTCTGCGGCAGGTTTTGAAATTCAGAATTTTGGTTATGCAGAAGTGCATAGGCTATGCACATTGCTTATGCAAGTCTCGGCAAGGTTGTATTTTTGGAGTTCTTGGTTATGCGAAAGTGCATAACTTATGCACCTTCCTTATGCACCCCTCGGCAAGAATGATTTTTCTGGGTTTCTGGTCATGCAAAAGTGCATAGGTTATGCACTCTGCTTATGCAACCTTCGGCAGAATTGGAGTTTTGGATTTTTGGTTATGCGTATGCATAAGTCATGCACTCACCTTATGCAAGCTTCGGCAGAGAGAGAAAATGAAGGAATTGAAGTTATGCAGAAGTGCATAAGTCATGCACTCACCTTATGCAAGTTTTAACAGATATGAAATTTGACAAAATGAGGTTATGCAGAGTTGCATAAGCTATGCACTCTCCTTATGCACTTGCAATAAAGGTGAAAAATGGCAAGAATTTTGGTTATGCAGGATCGCATAAGCTATGCAGTTGCTTATGCGCAATTCAACAAAATCAAGAATGCAATAGAACATGAATTGCAAGTGTGAAAAATACCCGAGAATGATGAAATATAATTCTAGGAAACACATACCATGAGAAATTTTCATCAAAAACACATCAATATATTCAAAGTTCATCAAAAGTGCATCACACAAGCATGTAAAATGGATTTTACGTAAAAGACCTTTGAGAGCTATGCCATTTTGACTCAAATTCTGCAAATCAACATTCAGTACATAAAACTCCATAAAAAAAAAATCTGTATGAAGTTGCATCTAACCACACATGATGAAATGAAGTCTCCAAGATTTGCCAAGAAAAATGCAACATTTCTACCTTGAATCCTACAACCCCAAAGGAGCTCGAAACTGCAAAAAATGACTCACTTACCACCATAATATCATTTGAAGCACAAATATTAGAAAATTATTCACCCAACCTCACCAAAAACACAAGTGATCTGCTGCAGATTCTATTTTTCTGCTCTGCAGAATGTACTTAGTTTTCCTTTGCAATAACCAGATTGCAGCTTTCAGCAGTTCACCAACCTTCCTCCATTTAAATACATCCAGCCTCATCAAAAACATAAGCCATTTTGCTGCAGAATGTACATTCCTCTGCATAAACTGTGATCAGCTCCCGTGACAGTTATGCAAAGAAAAACTTATCAGTTCTTTTTTAGGACAAAATTTTTTTCAAGTTAAGAATTACTTTCCCAACAGTTCACCAGCCTTTCTTCAGTGAATTACATCTACAAGAGACAAAATTTAACAATGTCAAAAATTGAATTTGGGGAGATTTAAGATAAAAACAAAATTAATGAAAATGAAAGTAAATCAACAAAAGCAAAATAAAAGGACTTGGGATGCCTCCCAAGAGAGCTAATTTATAGTCCTTAGCTGGACTCTTCATGAATTTTACTGAAAAGAGGTGAGGGATTGGAGAGCTTGTAACAGCTTGCTCCTAGTATTGGGTCTCCGTTATGTAATGTTTCAATCTATGCCCATTGACCTTAAAATTCCCAGATTTTTCACTCCAAATTTCTATTGCTCCATAAGGGAAAACCTTAGAAACTCTATATGGACCAGTCCACCTTGACTTGAGTTTTCCAGGGAACAATTTCAATCTTGAGTTGAACAACAAAACTGAATCACCTTCTTTGAATTCCTTTTTCCTTAGATGCTTATCATGCCAAACTTTAGTTCTTTCTTTATAAATACGGGCACTTTCATAAGCATCCATCCTCAATTCCTCAAGCTCATTAAGTTGTAACAACCTTTTCTCACCAGCTTGCTTAAGATCAAAATTCAAGGTTTGAGTGGCCCAATATGCTCTATGTTCTAGCTCCAGTGTAAATGACAAGACTTACCATACACCAACCTAAAGGGAGTAGTTCCTATAGGGGTTTTGTAGGCAGTCCTATATGCCCATAAAGCATCATCTAGTTTGATAGACCAATCTTTCATAGAATTGTTCACTGTTTTCTCCAAAATATGCTTGAGCTCTCTATTAGAAATTTCAACTTGTCCTGAAGTTTGAGGATGGTATGGAGTAGCTATCTTGTGCACTACACCATACTTCCTCATTAAGCTCTCAAATTGCTTATTAGAAAATGGGAACCCCATCACTAATTATAGCCCTAGGAGCTCCAAATCTGCTCAAGACAAATTTCTTCAAAAATTTTACTACCACTCTAGCATCATTAGTTGGAGTTGCAATAGCTTCCACCCACTTTGACACATAGTCAACCCCAACTAAGATGTATCTATTACCATATGAAGGAGGGAATGGCCCCATAAAATCTATTCCCCAACATCAAATAATTCCACTTCAAGAATATTATTTAGGGCATTTGATCTCTTTTGACAAATTTCCACTCCTTTGACCTTTATCACAATCCAACACAAATTTCCTCACATCCTTAAAAAGATTTGGCCAAAAGAAACCAGCTTGCAAAATTTTACTAGCTGTCTTAGAGATGCCAAAATGTCCTCCATAATCAGAAGCATGGCAATGATGCAAAATACTCTGGATTTCCTCTTCAGGAATACATCTTCTAATTAGAACATCACAACACCTCCTAAAGAGAAAAGGGTAATCCCAACTATAAAACTTCACCTCATGCAAGAACTTTTCTTTTGTTGCCATGTCATACATAGATGTAAAACTACACAAGATAGATAATTAAAAAATTCTGCATACAAAGGTAGTTTAGCAACTATAGAGAATAGTTTGTCATCCAATAAAAACTCATCAATAGGTATTTATTCCAATTCTTCACCATCCAATTTCAACCTACTAAGATTATCAAGAACTACATTTTCAGCTCCCTTCTTATCTCTAATCTCCAAATCAAACTCTTGTAGCATCGATCCACCTAATGAGCCTCGGTTTGGCCTCCTTTTACTGAGCAACACCGATGGCTGCATGATCTGAAAATATAACTACCTTTGAGTCAATAATGTAAGGTCTGAATTTTTCCATTGCAAAGACAATTGCCAAAAATTCCTTTTCAGTTGTTGCATAATTTGTTTGAGCCTCATCCAGTGTTCTACTAGCATAATAAATAGCATAAGCCTTTTGTCCTTTCTTTGACCAAGAACAGCCCCAATTGCATAGTTGCTAGCATCACACATAATTTCAAAAGGTAGGCTCCAATCGGTGGTTGCATGATTGGTGCAGTGATGAGAGCTTGCTTCAACTCGCAAAGGCATCCAAACACTCTTGGTCAAATTCAATTGGTGTGTCATTACTTAACAAATTAGACAAAGGTTTAGCTATTTTAGAAAAATCCTTAATAAAGCGTCTCAGAGAACCCGGCATGTCCTAGGAAACTTGAATTCCCTTGACATTGGTAGGAGGAGCCATCTTCTCTATCACTTCAACTTTGGCTTTATCAACCTCTATTCCTCTGTTAGACACCAAATGTCCAAGCACTATCCCTTCTGAACCATGAAATGACACTTTTCCCGCTTTAACACAAGGTCGAGATTCGCACATATTGCAAAATTTTAGAAAGGTTAGCCAAGCATATATCAAATGAAGATCCATAAATGAAAAATCGTCCATAAAAACCTCCATTATGTCTTCAATGAAATGAGAAGATTGCCATCATGCACCTCTGAAAAGTGGTGGTGCATTACACAACCCAAATGGCATCCTTCTATAAGCAAAGGTTCCATATGGACAAGTAAAAGTGGTTTTCTCTTGATCATTTGGATGGATAGGGATTTGAAAAAACACGAATATCCATCTAAATAGCAAAAGTAAGAATGCCTAGCTAGTCTTTCCAACATTTGATCAATGAAGGGAAGTGGAAAATGATCTTTTCTAGTGGCAACATTTAATTTTCTGTAATCTATGCACATTCGCCAACTAGTCAGCATTCTAGTGGGAATTAATTCATTATTTTCATTTTTGACCACCGTCATTCCACCCTTTTTGGGACAACATGTACTGGGCTCACCCAAGTCTTGCGAGATGGGATATATGATCCTGCATCAAGCAACTTCAAAATTTCCTTTTAACAACTTCTTTCATATTTGGGTTTAACCTCCTTTGATGTTCAATAGATGGTTTACAATTTTCTTCCAAACTGATTCTATGCATGCAAAAGTATGGGCTTATTCCTTAATGTCATCTATGGTGTATCCCAAAACTTTCCTAAATTGTCTCAACACTCTTAACAACTTATCAACTTCTAAAGTACTCAAGTTTGCATTTACAATTACTGGATAAGTGTTATTAGTGCCAAGAAATTCATACCTGAGCTGAGAAGGAAGTTGCTTAAGTTCTACCTTAGGTGCATCTTCTTCCTTGAATGATGATTGCTTAAATTCTGCTTTTTCCTTTTGTATGAGTTGAAAAACTGGAGCAGAAATGAATGGTGGACTTCCCTCTAAGTGTTGAGTATATGCAGCTTCATGAGGGTTGTCATAGTCTATGCCTCCTCCATGAACCAAACAATTTTCAAGTGGATCTTCTGGATATTTCTTCCTGAAGTGTTCTTCAACCAGCTTATCAATAATATCAACTCTCAAGCAAGTATCAGCTTCAGAATGATGCTTCTTCATAGAGTTATTAATATTGAAAATTAATTGCTCTTCACCAACCCTAAGAGTAAGCTTTTCTCCTTTCACATCAATCAATGCTCCTGCTGTAGCTAGAAAGGGTCTCCCCAATATAATTGGAATATTGGAATCTTCCTCCATGTCCAAGATGACAAAGTCAACAGGTATATAGAACTTTCCAACCTTCAGGGGCACATTCTCCAAAATCCCTTCAGGATACTTGATTGTTCTGTCAGCTAACTGAAGAGAAATGTGGGTTGGCTTTAGATCTCCCATGTTGAGCTTCTCATAGATAGAAAGGGGCATAAGGCTAACACTGGCCCCTAAATCACATAGAGCTTTTGTAGAACAAGACTCTCCAATGTGGCATGGAATTGAAAAACTCCTGGATCCTTAAGCTTTGGAGGAAGTTTCCTTTGGAGGATAGCACTACATTCTTACATCAAAGCTACAGGTTTCATCATCTTCAAGTTTTCTCTTGTTTGAGAGAATTTCTTTCAAGAATTTTGCATAAGAGGGCATTTGTGAAAGAGCATCAACAAAAGGCACATTTATGTAAAGTTTCTTCAAAACCTCTAAGAACTTCCCAAATTGCCTATCAAGCTTGGCTTTGTGAAATCTTTGTGGAAAGGGAAGTTGTGGCTTGTAGGGCTCAGGAGGTATATATTTCTCTTCTTCAAATTTCTCCTTACATTTTTCTGCACTTTCTTGTTTTTCACTCTCATCAGTTCCTTTTTCATTTTCTCTCTTCTCACTGTTTTCACTCTTCTCATCATTTATAACTTTACCACTTCTTAAAGTAATAGCTTGACAATGCTCTCTTGGATTTTCTGGTTGACTTGGAAGCTTTCCAAAAGATTTGGCACTTGAGGAAGATGCTTGTTGTGCAATCTGGTTTTCCAAAGATTCTGTGTGTGTTTGCATTTGTTCCAGCCTTACTTTCACCTCTCTCATCTCCTCATCATGCTTATTTTGGTTGGCAAGAATCATTTGCAATAAAGCTTGATGGTGGAATTTCGTTCTTCTTTGTTTTGGTGGAGGGTTCATATTTTTCTGCTGAAAATTGGGCAATGGTTGCCTATTTTGCTGATATGGTACTTGACTCTATGTTGTGGTTGAAAATTCGATTTTGAACTTGATTTTGCTGATTGCCCCATGAAAAGTTGGGATGATTCCTCCAATTTGGATTGTAAGTTTGAGAATAAGGATTCCCCATTTGCTTGTTTCCATAATTACCAACATATCGCTTGTTCTCCATAATCTACTCCACAGTGGTAGTTTCCTCTGCATAAGCCACTTGTTGTGAACTTCCGGTGATGATGTTGAACTAACCAACATACTCAAATCTTCCATCTTCTTAGCAAGGACATTTGTAAGTGCATCAAACTTTGCATTAATCATGTTGAATGGATCAAGATCATACATTCCAAAGACTTGCCTTTTACGAGTTGGAGTGGTCCTCTTGGACTACTCCAAAGATGAGTATTCTTTGCAATTTTCTCTAATAACACATAAGCTTCATCTTCATGCTTTATAATAAATTCTCCTCCTGTTTGAGCATCAATAATTCCTCTGATTGCAGGAGTGACATTTGTGTAGAAATTCTGATTTATCATCCATTGTGGAATGGCATGATGTGGGCATAATCTCTCTAATTCCTTCCATCTCATCCATGATTCATAGAGAGTTTCATCTTCTCTTGGTCCGAAAGTCATTTGATTCCTCACTCTTGAGTTTTCCAGGTGGAAAATATTGTGCAAGAAATGCATCAGTTAGTTGCTCCCAATTTGTAATGGAGTTGTGAGGTAAAGAATCAAGCCAATCTAATGCTCTATCTTTCAAAGAGAATGGGAATAGCTTCAATCTTGCTGCATCATCAGACACTCCAGGTTGTTTTTGCATGTCGCAAATCATAACAAACTTCTTCAGGTGTGTGTGTGGATTTTCAGAAGGATGACCCCCAAATTGAGAATTCTGAATCATTTGAAGGACTCCAAAATCCATCTTGTAACTATTTGCATCAATCCTTGGTCTTGCTATGCTCTCTCTCAAGTCATCAAAACGAGGAAAAGCATGATCCATCATACTTCCCCTAGGCACGTTAGCATTAACAACTTCTTCACCATGGGCTGCATTTTCATTATTTTGACCATTTCCAGCATTACCAACACCAATTCTAATTCTTTCATCAGCCATATCTGCTTCAATTTCGGTTTCTCTCAAAGCTTCCTTCCTTCTTCTGGTTTCTTTCTTGTTGGCCTTACAAAATTTCTCAATTTCAGGATTAAACAGTAAGGTTGTGTCACTTGAGCTTCTAGCTCTTCTCATAAAAGATTAAAGTACCTGAAAAAGAACAAACAAACACAAAATGAAAAGATAACAAAGATAAAACTAAAAACAACTAAAATAATCAAGAATTCAATCTTAAACAAACAACTCCCCGGCAACGGCGCCAAAAACTTGATGCGTCCCAACCGCAAGTGCACGGGTCGTACAAGTAGTATAGAAAAATATCGATCCCACGAGTAGTTGTGTTAATGATTGAATTTTTGATATAAAAGTTGACTAAATTAAAGTATTTATGAAATTAAAATAATGAATTAATGGGTAATGGAGTATGAAATCTAAATGTGCAAATTTAATATTCTATTCAACAATGTATTAATTAAACTAAGATTTGCATCAAATTGAAATAAGCAAGTTCAAATATGGCAATATTTAAAATGGCAAATGATTAAATTCGATTAGAAATTAACAATGGTAAAAAGGCGATTCCGGAGTTCGGGATTTCATATTCGAGCTATTTTGGGATTTTAAATTGGTTGTCCAATCTTATGAAACTTATGAGTTTTAAGGAGATTAATCCTTAAATCCTTTGAATTCCCTTTCGAGTGAGACAAAGAGTGCCTTAATCAAACTAATCCTACTTTCGTGGACTTAGAATTAATTAAGACCCATTAAGTTCTTTAATTAATCTGTTAATCCTCTTAATCCTTAGCCTATTTCTAGGTCTAAGTTAATTAAGTCCAATTTCCTGATTATCTATCACAAGGTCTTCTCCTTTCGGTGCTTCAACCATGGATTAAGAACATTACTCAATGGGATCCTACATTAAGCATGTCATTAAGCATACAATAAATGAATAAAACTCATTAAGACCACAAAATATGGATTACCCAATCAAAATCCACAAAATATCTCAAATATTACAACCCTTACTCCAGAATCAAAAGTAAACTACTCACTATCCATAATGCTTACAAGCTATGATGAGTTTAAATGGAAATAAAGCTTTAATCTAAGCTAAGAAGTAAGAAATTAAACACTAGAAATATGGAAAAATGTAAAGCAAGGAAGAAATCTGCAAATCTTGGTTAAAAATGGTGTGGAAGGTGAAAATGACTCCTCAAATTCTGCTTAGCCTCCTCCTTTCTTTCTTTGCTCCTTTTTTTTTTCTTTTTCTAAAATGAGAAAATGGGACTATATATAGCATTTTTCTGACATGGAGCCCTAAAATAGTATGTTCTAGGAGGAATACATTAAGGGAATCTTACACGACTCATTAATGAACTCTTTATGGATCTGCATAAGTGGATGCATAAGTTATGCGATCCCTTATGCGATTTCAGCTGATTACGGGTCACTTATGCGTCGCATGACTTGGTGCATAGGTTATGCACAATTTCGTGAATCTGCATAAGGGAGGTGAGAATGTGCATAAGCTATGCAGTCTCCTTATGCACATTTCGGCTGGTTCTGGAACAGTGTTCTTCCTCCTTATGCAGAACTGCATAGCTTATGCGGCAAGTTATGCACAGTTTGGTCTATGCATATTTTAGCTTGAAAACTTGCTTTTGGCATCTTTTTGCTGTAGAAGACACTCCTCAATGGCAAAATTCTCTTTAGTCCTTCAAAAACACCATTTTTCCTACAAAACAAAGCAAAAATTACAAATTAATCCAAAGTTGACAATTATGGAAAACTAACTAAATAACTAATGAAATTAGTTAAAAATGACTAATAACCAAATAAAATGATTGTGAAATTAGACCTAAATGACTATGCAAAATATGTGCATCAGCAATAGTCATTCCATCTTTTATCATTGAAAAGTCATGAATTAAAATTTTCAATTTAGCATAAATGATCAAAGAATTATTAGTAGATCTGATGAATTTTGGTAGACGAAGTAAATGACCACTAATCTAATATAAATTTTAAATAAATAAAAGTAAAAAAAAAAGTCAATAAATAATGAATAAAATCGATGATTTATAAGTGGAGACACTTTTGAGACTAATGAAAAATAAGAAAAGATTTTTCTTTTAACTTTTAAGATAAATGAATTATAAGGGATTTGATTCTTTTAATTCTAAAACGATACGTAGGTGGCTTAATTATTATATAATTAAGTTCTAATCCAATTTTTTTTTCTTATTTTAAAAAATTAATTGTAATTTTTCTATTATATTTTTTTCATTTTTATTGTAATGTTTATTTTTACTTAAGTTGAATGTAATTTAATAACGTACAGCATTTCTCAATTAATAAAATTTATTTTTTATTTTTTATTTTATTTGTAAAATTTTTCATTATTTTTTACTTCACACCTTAATTTAGAAAAAAAAAATAAATTAAGTATACTTCTTCCTAATAGAAAGTATGCTATGCAGTCACGCAGACGCGTTAAAATTTACATGAATCAATTGTTTAATAATAACCTTTAATAAGTATGTTTTAAAAAATAGAAATTTTAAAATATTAATTAAAAATATTAGCATTTATTTTAGTTAAATGTTATTTTAATATTAATTAAAAGAAATTAATTGCAAAATTGGGTCACCACAATGAAGAAAAATGCAGAAAAAGAGTAAGAAGTGAGCACAATTCGATTTGAATTGAATAAATCGAATTGAATAATTTTATTTTATTTTTAAAATAATTAGATTAAGTTAAGTTTTATATTTTAAAAATTTTGATTATTTTGGTTCGATTTGATTTAAAAAAAAATCGATTGAACAAAATTAAATTGAATTACTTTATTAATTTTTAAATTAATTTATTTTTATAGGAAATTTATGAATTGTATGTAATTATATATATATAAATTGTTTAATTTTATTAATTAATAGTTATTAAGTTCAAACTAAAGTTAAAATCAAATCTAATAATTTAAAAATCAAGTCTAAATTAAAGAATTTATCCAAACTTAAAAACTGATTGATTTAAATTGAACCTAATTAAAATAGAGTGATTCGATTTGATTTGATTTTTTATTTATTTTGATTTAATTTGATATTTAAAATATACTAATTTAACTAATTTGATTCTAATGATTCAATTCAATTTGATTTGGTTTGAACCAAATACAAAGAGTGACAACAGTTTTGGAGGGTCATTTTGACCTTTCTCAATACTGGACAAGCACGATTTTGCACGACACCTAATTCTCCATACCCTTAGCTTTTATTTCCGACTAGCCTCGTTGCCTATAAATGCCAATAGCTATTAGAGGAAAGGAGAGAGAAAATGAATTTTTAGGCTTTTCTGAAAAATTTTAATTTAAATTTTTTTTAGATTTTTCTTTTTTTATGAGAAGGTGTCTATTGATTCTAACTTGGAAACAATTATTTACAATAAAGTACTTATTCACAATTCTAGCTATCATAATCAAACAAACTAGCATATGTGAGGGAAAATTAAATTCTTGGCTCGACACACTAATTACGAAAGTCATGTTTGCTTTTGTTCTTTTCACCAGCTTTCAAAGCATGCATTAAACATTTTGGTTTGGTAGAATTTTACCAGCGCACCTTGACTTACTTTATTGACTTTTTTTTTTCTATGAAATACACAATAATTAATTCTCTTCAAAGGAGTGTTTCTTGATTGATCAAGGTGCTTTGATTAAGAAGTTTGTGTGAAGAAGTTAGAGAGCCAATACTTAGTGGCTTCATTACTCGAATTGGAGGTGAAATTTTGATTTTGGGCCTATTTGGATTAGCTTTTCCCTAAACCCTAACTGGCTAGAATTTTGAGATTTTATCTTCTAATGGTTAATTAAGCATGTTAGCAATTGATAAACAAGTTTTTATTACTAAAACTAAGTATTTTTTCAATAGTATAAAGTGTTTATGTGTTGTATGAAACTTAGGGTTATGAAATTTTAAAATTGTTAACCTTGCACCCTATTGAGCCCTAAGGTGCATTTTTCTTTCATATCATCCATAAAACAAGATTTTTTTAGAGTATGAATTTGCTAGTATAAATTATGTGATTCAATACTTTTTATGAGTAATTGTCTCTTGTGCACCATAGTCAAGCTTAATTTATGTGATTTAATACTTTTTACGATGAGTAATTGTCTCTTATGCACCATAGTCATAGCATAAGCACATATTATTCTGAATATACTTTAGAATAATAAAAAGACAAATCTCAATTTGGTTTGATCTAATAACTGGAGACATATCACTCATCTGATAGATGTTAAGTTCGAATCTCAATCAACTCCCCAATCCCCTTATATATTAAAAAAAAAAAAACAATTGCAACTTTATAAAAAAGTTTTTAAATCATATATTTATGGGATTTATCACATCAATTTTGGGATATATTAACCTGTCGGTTGCAAATTTTCAATGAGACATATTATAAGGCGTTGACAAAATGTTATGTTCAAATAATTAAATATAAAAAAAAAATTTAAGAAATGTTTGATCTCATCTTCAATAATAAATGCTTGATAGAATTCCCAATAGTTCATGTGTTCAAAGTTCAAACATATATAATAACCATGTAATTTGCAATTTCTGAAAGGCCAAGTTAAATAAATATTGAAACGATCTTAGCTAGAAAGGATCAGGATTACACTCTTCATTCCCCTCAAAACTATTCTCTCTCTGTTGTAGGAGATCAAGATGAGCACAAACTCCACCAAGAGGTAACTAAATTAACCTGCAGATTTTTCTTTGTGATTGGCAAATGTAAAATTTAATCTATTTAATTTTCGTTTTTATGTTCTTGCAGGCTAGAAGGTAAGGTGGCTTTGATAACAGGGGGAGCCGGTGGAATAGGCGAGTCCAGTGTAAGACTGTTTGTTAAACAAGGAGCCAAGGTCGTCATCGCTGATGTTCAAGATGAGCTTGGCCTTTCTCTTTGCAAAGAAATTGGCTCAGAAGAAATTGTTTCCTATGTCCATTGTGATGTAACATGTGATTCTGATGTCCAAAAGGCTGTGGACTTGGCCGTCTCCAGGTATGGAAAGCTCGATATTATGTTCAGCAACGCTGCAATTTCAGGCAACTTAGGTTCAATGATTTTAGCCACAGAAAATGAAGATTTCAAAAGGGTTTTCGATGTCAATGTGTTTGGTGCTTTCTTGGCAGCCAAACATGCTGCCAGGGTCATGATTCCTGCCAAGAAGGGCTGTATTATCTTTACATCAAGTGCTGTTTCAGTGACTTGCGTAGGGGCTCCCTATCCATATGTGGCATCAAAACATGCAGTGGTTGGTTTGGCCAAGAATCTGTGCGTGGAGTTGGGGCAATATGGGATAAGAGTCAACACTATTTCTCCATTTGTAGTTGTAACCCCAATGTTGAGGAAATCTATGGGGCTCATTTTCTTTGAAATGGAGAAGAAGAAGATCCAGGAAGCTGTCTCTGTTGCAGCTACGTTGAAAGAAGTTGTGTTGGAAGAGGAAGATATAGCAGAGGCGGCTTTGTATTTAGGAAGTGATGAGTCTAAGTATGTGAGCGGGGTGAATCTATTGGTTGATGGAGGATTTAGCCTGACCAATCCCTCCTTTGCTATGGCAATGAAAAGCCTCTTCTCCTGAGTCACTGTAATATTTAGACTATATGCGAAACAATTGTGATCCAAATAAGGAAGCTTCTAGTTATGAATAATATGTTAAACAAATGAACAAATTAAAACATTATCTTATATATTTTGGTTGACGTCTGCCCCATTTATACATTATACAAGCTAATTATTGCGTATCCATGTTTAGACCTTTTGTTTCAATTCGGATTGTACATATGGCCTTGGCCGGCATGTCAAGACGAGAGATGATTGTCGTAGTTAATTTTATATTAATGGGATATATTTTTAAAATTATAAAATTTTAATTTAATTTAAACTAAAATTAATTATTCAAAAAAATGAAATGTGAGATTTCGAAGACCTCAACTCTGTTTTTTTTTTCCCCAAAAATTTTAATAATGCAAATCGGGAAAATTACCAAGTGGGTCCTGTAATGACTTTTTTTTTTTTTTTTGAAAAGGGTCCTTTAATGACTTTATGGATTAGGTGAGGCCAAAAAAAAATTAGTAAATGATGACCTGATTTTAAAGAGATGACGGCCGAAAATTTTGACCATATTTTTTTTATTTATTTTGAAGGTATTTAAATTAAAATTTTGAAAAACTTAAAAATATTTAAATATGGCTAACTATATAACAATATTAATCATAAGAAATAAATTTTTAAATAAATATATAATAATAATTTTTTTATCAATTTATTACATTAAAGATATTCCATCGATTTATTTTCTCTTATAAACGGTATAAAAAATTCTTGACGATTAAAAAAAAACTCATTTACATCTCCATTTACATTTCTCAAATATCATATGTTTAATATTATTGTACTCTTTATTAATGACAAGTTAAAATTTTTCAAAAAAAAAAGTGTCAAGCTAAAAATATTGAAAGAAAATTGATTAATTTTTTTATTTTTTTAATATAATTTGACTGTAAATTTTTTGATCAAAAATTTTATATTTATTCAATATTTCTATAATGATTTAATCATGTAAAGCGGAGAAAAAAAAAAAGAAAAGCTGAAGAAATTAAGCACTGCCATCTAAAAAATGAGACGCTATCTTAAGAACACAAGTTTTTCATTGCAATTGCAAACGATGGATTGGTGACATGATACCCTCCATCGACCACCAAGTTGATCCTGCTCACATACTTGGATTCATCACTTGCTAGATACAGAGTTGCGTCGGCAATATCTTCTGGTTCCTACTTCACTGTCTTCAAGTTCCCAATTGAATTCCTCTGCCTCTTTCTTGTCTTTTATCCCCATAAGATTTTTATAGTCAAAGAAAGAGAACCACATGTGACGTAGACAGTGGCTAGCTAGGCTGCCCATAGTCACTCGTTCAAGAATTCAACCAAAACTCATTTTGCTTTCCAGCTCAATTACAGGATTATAATAAAATTATAATTAGATGGGTGGATGGAGTTGATTGGATTTCATGATCTTCTCACCTATATATTATTAATGAAATGTTATATAACTTTTCTTAAAAAATAAAATTTTTTTCTAGCCAAGAATAATAATAAAAATATAAGGTGAGAATGATTCTCTAGTCATATTTCTTAATTAGGTCAAGAAATGTATATATTATTTTTTTTTATATTCTACAAGTATCCCAATCTAATAGATTATGATTAATCTATTCGCATCAAATTAATTCATTAAGAGGTAAAACGTTTTCAATGAATATTTTTTTTATTCACAAAGATCAAACACTCTATCTCATTTAAGGGATAAAAGTGTTGAACTATTTATATCAAACATTCGGTGATAAATACATAATTTTTTTTAATAACCCAATTATAAGAATGTTGGATTGATTAGGGAAAGAAAGGGGTTGTTTCGTTCCTTTTATTGCGTATTGAAAAAAGCAATATTGAAGCACGCCAACCATAAACTTAGGGATGGAGCTTGGTGAAGAGCCATATGTGGCTGGCGGCAATTTCTTTTTCTATTTTCAAAATAATAGTCATTCCATCTTTTATCATTGGAAATTTCATGAATTAATATTTTCAATTTTGGCATAAATGATCAAAAGAATTATTAGCAGATCTGATGAATTTTGGTGGACGAATTAAATGAACACTAATTTAATATAAATTCTAAATAACTAAAAACAAAAAAATATTAATAAATAATGAATAAAATTGATAATTTACAAGTTCAGACACCTTTGAGACTAACAAAAAATAAGATATGATTTTTTTTTAAGATAAATGAATTATAAGAGTTTTGATTATTTTAATTCCAAGACATAGGTAGCTTAATTATTACAAAATTAAGTTTCAATTCAATTTTTTTTCCTTATTTTAAAAAATTAATTGTAATTTTTTTATTATATTTTTTTCATTTTTATTGTAACGTTTATTTTACTTACGATTAATGTAATTTAATAACGTACAACATTTCTCAATTAATAAATTTATTTTTAATATTTTATTTTATTTGTAAATTTTTTCATTATTTTTTATTTCACATTTTAATTTAAAAAAAAAAATAAATTAAGTGAAACTTACTTCTTCCAAATAGAAAGCATGCTATGCAATCACGCTGACGTGTTAAAATTTACATGAATCAACTGTTTAATAATAACCTTTAATAAGTATTTTTTAAAAAATAGAAATTTTAAAATATTAATTAAAAATATTAGCATTTATTTTAATTAAATGTCATTTTAATATTAATTAAAAGAAATGAAATGCAAAATTGGGTCACGACAATGGAGAAAAATGCAGGAAAAGAGAGGTAGCAGCTGCGGAGGGTCATTTTGACCTTTCTCTATATTGGACAAGCACGATTCTGCGCTGCACCAAATTTTCCTTACTCCTGGCTTTTATATCCGACTAGCCTCGTTGCCCATAAATGCCGATAGCTATTAGAGGAAAGGAGAAGGAAAATGGATTTTTAAGCTTTTCTGAAAATTTTAAATTTAAATTCTTTTTTAGATTTTTCATTTTTTATGAGAAGGTGTCTATTGATTCTAACTTGGAAACAATTATTTACAATAAAGTACTTATTCACAATTCTAGCTATCATAATCAAACAAACTAGCATATGTGAGGGAAAATTAAATTCTTGGCTCGACACACTAATTACGAAAGTCACGTTTGCTTTTGTTCTTTTCACCAGCTTTCAAAGCATGCATTGAACATTTTGGTTTGGTATAATTTTACCAGTGCGCCTTGACTTACCTTGTTGACTTTTTTTTTTCCTATGAAACACACAATAATTAATTCTCTTCAATGACTGTTAATAGATGTAAATTGATGACCATGGAAACAAGACCTTATTTACTGGCACCAACCAACTTGCAGTCTCCATTATAATTATTTTGTCACGAAGAAAGGACGATATGTCTCATAAATAAACTGATTCGTTATAAAGCAAAAGAACAGCAGAAAGAGCCCATCTTAATTATTTGGAATTTCATGGATAAAATACCAGCTATCTTAAGCAAATAGGCTTTTCATTGCCATTCCAAAGGAGGGGTTGGTGAGACCATAGCCTCCATCAACCACCAAGTTGATCCCACTGACATACTTGGACTCCTCACTCGCAAGGTACAAGGCTGCCTGTGCAATATCTTCTGGTTCCAATATTGCTTCTTTCAGAACAGCAGTTGATGAAATTAACTCTTCTGCCTCCATCTTCCCCATCTTCAAACCAATTCTTGTCATCGGGGTAGCAAGAGCATATGGGGAAATACTATTAACCCTTATCCCATACTGTCCTAACTCCACGCACAAGTTCTTGGCTAGCCCCACAACTGCATGTTTTGATGTCGTATAGGCATGCAATGAGGAATCCACGCAACATACTGAAGCAAGACTTGCAGTGAATAGTATGCAGCCTTTCTTGGCTGGAATCATCACCCTGGCGGCATGCTTGGCACCCAAGAAGGCACCATACACATTCACATCAAATACTCTCTTGAAATTTTCTTTAGTACAATCCAAGATTCCGGATTCTGCAGCACCCCCAATTCCAGCATTGTTGAACATTATATCAAGCTTTCCATACCTGGAGACAGCCTTATCCACAGCGTTTTGGACATCGGAGTCAGAAGTTACATCGCAATGTACATAAGAAATATTGCTTTCTTTTGGAGAGCCAAATTCTTGACAAAGTGATTTCCCAAGATCATCTTGGACGTCAGCAATGAGTACCTTGGCTCCATGTTGGACAAATAGCCTGGCGGTGCTCTCACCTATTCCACTGGCGCCACCGGTTATCAATGCTACCTTCCCTTCTAGCCTGCAAAAAAGGCAGGTGTAAATTAAGATATGTGGAAAAACACTTATTGAGTTACTGCCTAGGAATGACGATAGTCTGATAAAGGAAACAGCAAGGTCACAATATAAACATTTAAACAAACAACTGCTAAAAGAAATTTTATCAAACAGATCAAAGGGCAAGAGAATTAGAATGCAAGACTTTTTCTTTTTTGGGTAAAATAAGGATTCCAACCCAAAATCTCATAACTTTAAAGAAGACTTCTGCAACAGATATATCCACTCTTAAACACCACGTAAACCTGAAGTCTTAGGCAAGTAAACCCACTAAAATTTTCATGAATCACTGACATAATTGTTAAGTAAACAATTGATAGATATAGCAAGTTTTCCAATAGGTTGCTTCGGAATACATATGGGCGCATTTCTAAGCTATGAGAAAGGTGATCAGTGAGAGATTTCATGCATAAACAGAAATTGAGGGATGATATAACTTACCTTCTAGTGATGGATGTTGGTGAATGGCTGGAACTCATCTTCTCCACGAGTTGATTAACTGGCACTTGTAAATGACTGAAGCAATAGATCCTTTTATGCTTGTCAGTCCTGTCAGGCTTGCCAGCTTGTGAAATTACTTCATTGTACATGCCAATTTTGTGGTCAACCGTACGCATTGTTCTAGATAAGTCTTCTATTCTTTTTTCCTACTAATAAATTATTCTAAATAATATTAAAATTACTTTTTTAAAATTATATATATTTTTTTATAGAATTAAAAAATTCATTAACTGGAAATAAAGTATAAAATTAAAGTAAAAATCTAACATTTAATATTTCTATATGAATGAAATTAGAATTATGAACATCTAATAGTATTGATGGATCATGTAAATTAGCAATAGGGGAGTTGTGTGCCCTACTTTTTAGTTGTATTATCTTTTTATGTATCACATCAGATAATCTCTAAATTCATATATTCTACTAAAGAACTAATTTTTATCTCTTAGAACACTATTCTTAAAAAAATAACAATAACTTATTAACAAAAATGCATGCTCCATTAATAAAGAAAAACAATAAAATTATACAGTTAATATATAATAACAGGGATAAATTTAATAAGATATGCTTAAAATTTGTTCTAAATTGAGATAAATTTACGAGTTATTAAAAAAATTGAAAAAAAAATGAAGGAGAAATGTTGCCACTAAGGCATTGATCTACCCAATAGAGGAGATTAGAGGGAGGTCAGGAGAAAGGAGAGAAAAATTTGATGAGAAGATGAACGTAGAGCTTCTCTCTTTCTGCCTTCACTCTAAAAGGAAGTTATGTAAAATTACCGTTTAGTTAAACTCATATTTAATTAAATGAATCCCAAGATTGAAATCGGCCAATGATTTATAGGTTTGACTCGAATTGAAACTGCTTTAGGAAAAACTAATTACGATCTCTTCCTTATTAAAACTTTCAATATGATCAGATTAAAAATATTATTAAATTTAACGGTCTGATCTAATTTTTCATGTTACTATTTAAATAAAAAATATTTTAATGATTTAAATGTTTCAACTCGTTTTATAACTAAAATTACTTTAAAATTGAAATCAAAATCATAAGGGATTTGAAGTCGTGTATATCAGGAGTATCAAAGAAAATTAAATTAATCATGAGCATAAGTATGCCGGCCAAGGCTGGCCAGGTGATCTGTAAAAGAACTAAGAAATTTTGAAATAAGAATTCTGATCTTTATTGTCCCAGAAATCAAAGATATATATAAAAAATTACAGCTAACAAATAAGTTCCTAATTAAGCTAAATTACCAAAATTATATCAGAATTATACAACAAAAGGTAAGAACAGATATGTACACAAAAATTCCTAAACAAATGCCCTAAATAAATACAAAATAAGTGGCAACTAACAACTGCCTTTCCAATACCCCTCCTCAAGTTGGAGCATGGAGATCTCGAATGCCCAACTTGCGAAGAAGAAAGTCAAACTGATCCTTTCCCAACGCCTTTGTGAAGATATCCGTAGGTTGTATTGAACTACGTACATAATCTGTTCGAATGTTACCATTCAATATCTCATCACGGATAAAATGACAGTCTACTTCAATATTCTTGGTACGTTCATGATAGATAGGATTAACAGCTATATGCAGAGCTGCCTGACTATCACAATACAAATTCATAGGTTCAGTATGCGCCACACCAAGTGAATTCAATAATCCTTTCAACCATTTAAGTTCACAAGTTGTAGTACTCATAGACCGATATTCAGCTTCAGCGAATGAGCGAGACATTGTCTGTTACTTTTTAGTCTTCCACGAGATAGGGGATTCACCCAAAAGAACAAAATAATCGGTCAAAGACCGTCTCGTCAAAGGACAACTAGCCCAATCAGAATCACAGTAAGCAGACAATTTGATATCACAATTGGCATGCAGTAGTATACCCTGACCTGGATTTCCTTTCAAATAATGCACAACTCTAACAGCTGCCTCCCTATGAGCTTTCTTCGGTTGTTGCATGAACTGAGCAAGAATATACACACAATAAGACAACTCGGGCCGAGTTATTGTTAGATAAATAAACCGTCCCACCAGACGCCTATACTGAGCAGGGTCATCCACATCATCACTCTCGGTAAGGGTCAGCTTGTGATTTTGTTCAAGAGGAGTTTTAATCAGCTTGCAACCCAGTAATCTAGCTTCTGAAATTACATCCAACGCATACTTACGTTGATACAAGAAAATACCATTAGAGTTTCTGGCTACTTTAATCCCTAAGAAAAATTTCAGCTTCCCCAAGTCTTTCTTATGAAAGCAACGACTCAAATAGTTCTTGAATTTTTGTACCGCGGAAACATCAGTACTGGAGATAATAAGGTCATCCACATAAATAAGCACATTCAATTGAACAGTCCCAGCTCGAAAAGTGAACAAAGAGTAATCTGAATATGATTGCTGAAATCCATAAGCTTTCAGAGATGTAGCCAATTTCGTAAACCAACATCTAGGTGCTTGCCGCAAACCGTATAGAGATTTCCGGAGTTTACAAACCTTCCCTGGTGATTGAGAAGCAAATACAGGCGTCATCTTCATGTAAACCTCTTCCTCCAAATCACCGTGTAAGAAAGCATTTTGGACATCCATCTGATGGAGTTCCCAATTCTTTGCAGCCGCAACGGCAAGAAAGGTGCGCACACTAACCATTTTTGCTGTAGGAGTAAAAGTCTCCTGATAATCTATGCCTTCAACTTGATTATTTCCCAATATCACTAACCGCGCCTTGTATCGTTCAACACTTCCATCAGAATTGTATTTAATTTTGTATACCTACTTGTTTCCTATTGCTTTCTTCCCAAATGGCAGATTTTCAACTGTCCATGTACCATTATCCTCCAAAGCCTGTATTTCTTTTCTCATAGCCGCTCTCCACCGTTCATCCTTAATTGCTTCTGCATAAGAGCTTGGTTTATGTCCTGTAGTAATGGCTACCAATAAACATCGTTGTTGTGCAGAGAATTTATCATAACCCACATAATGTGTTATAGAGTAAGGCGTACCTGAGGAATCAGATTGGTAAGGTAAGCATACCAAGGGGCTTGTTTTGATGGCGTTTGTCACATAATCCTTCAAACGATCACTAGGTTGCTTGGCCCTTTGTCCCCTATCTAGTTGCCCTTTAACAACTTCACCTCTATCCACTCCCTCACTGTTTTCATGGATCAATTCTCCCATTTCAGGATTCACCTCACTTTCTCTACCCACACTTTCATCGTGCTTCTTTCCCAAGTTGTTCTCTAAACCATCAACTTCATCACCCAACTCCTCAACTCCATTTTTAATGAGTTTATCACCCATTGTTTTCTCATTTGCATATGGAAATTCTGTTTCAACGAATACCACGTCTCTTGATACAAAGTATTCTTTAGTTTCAAAATCATACAATCTCCATCCCTTCTTTTCAAATGGATACCCAACAAAAATACACCTACGACTTCTACTACCAAATTTATCTTTATCTCGATTTAGATTATGCGCATAGCACAAACAATCGAAAATCCGAACGTGTTTGTAAGAAGGTACTTTCCCAAAGAGCATCTCATATGGGGTTTTACCATTTAATAACATAGATGGAGTCCTATTAATCAAATACCTGGCTGCAAGTACACATTCTCCCCAAAATTCTATGGGTAAATTTGCTTGGAAATGCAAAGCTCTTGCCATATTAAGAATATAGCGATATTTTCTTTTCACTCGGCCATTTTGTTGAGGTATTCCTACACAGGAAGTCTGATGCAACATCCCTTGTTCATCAAAATATTCTTTCAAGCACATAAATTCACTTCTGTTATCACTTCTGACAATTTTCACATTTTTTTCAAATTGGCGTTTAACCATCACAACAAATTTCTTAAGAACACAAGCTACTTCTTGTTTTCCATTCAGCAAATATATCCAAATAGCACGAGAGTAATCATTAACAATTGTTAAGAAGTAAATTGCTCCACAAGAAGTTGGGACTCTATAAGGTCCCTACAAATCACAATGTATCAATTCAAAACAACCATCAGCTTTATTGTCACTAGAAAAGAAAATCTCTCTTGTTTGCTTTGCTGTAAAACAAACTTCACAAGTTTTATTAGTTTTCCTACCAATACTATCAGCTTCTGGAATTAACTCTACCACCTTATAAAAAGGATGACTCATTCTCTTATGTCAAATCTCAAAAGACCCCACATCAGTTACCTTGCAAGCATGTACCGATGTCACTCCCTTGAGAAAGTACAGCCCATTGTGTTGCTCACCCGCTCCAATCAGGTTCCTCGAATTTAGGTCCTGTATAGCACAAATTTTGTTAGTGAGTTGAATAACCAAATTTGAATCATTAAGTAGTTGTGATACAGAGATCAGATTGCAATTCAAATTTGGCACATAAAGGACTCGTTGTAATTTCAAGTCTCCTCCAAGCAACACAGTTCCTTTTTTCACCGCCAAGGTCTTTTCTCCATTAGGTAACCCGACTGAGCATGGCACAATATCACGCAATTCACTCAAAAATGCCAACATTCCTGTCATATGATGGGAAGCTCCTGTGTCAATAATCCAAGGAAATATCCTCTGCATACCTGTCAGCCTCTCATTGCCACCATTCTGACAAGAATTCAACATGCCTAGCAAAGCAGCCCACTGCTCTTCATTTAATCCACTAAGACCCTTTCGATCTGAATCTATCACAATTCCACGCCCACCATCAACTCCAATTGCTTGTGTGGCGTTGGCATGAGCAACTCCTCCCTTGCTACGTCCTGCTCCATTGCCACGCTTTTGACTACCTCCTCGTCCAGCAGAAGTTCCACGTGGTCTATTACCCCACCATTCTGGATAACCTATCAGCTGGAAACAACTTTCACCATCATGTCCCTCTCGGTTGCAATTAGAACAAATTGAGGATTTGTCTTTATCTCCCCCTGAATTTCTACTACCTGCTCGAATTGCAAAACTCATAGGATTACCTCTTTCTTCCTTGGTTCGTGTCATAGTTTGCACCCGCTCTTGTTGAACAACCATAGCATAGGCACAATTCAAATTGGGCAAGGGTTCAGTGCTCAAAATATTAGAGCTCATTGTTCCGCATCCTTCTTCATCCAAGCCCATCAAAAACTGATGAACTCTCTCTTCTTCACGCTTTCTTTCCAATTCAATGGTAAGATTGCATCTGCAGCCTGCACAGATACACACTGGTATCTGATCATAGTTGTTTATTTCATCCCATAACGTTTTGAGTCTTCCAAAACAAAACACGATCGGTTGACCTTCCTGTCTACAATTCACCAGATTCGATCTCAGTTGCTGCATTCGTGGACCATTCCCAATCGAGAACCTCTTTTTAATATCCTCCCACAGATCCTTTATGTTCTCCATGTGAGAGATGGTCGAGCGAAGCATCGGTTCAATGGTGTTAAACACCCAAGAAACCAGCATAGAGTTAACCGTCCACCAATCTTCGAGTTCCAGTGAGTCATCTGCTGATTGCTTGACAGATCAATCAATAAAACCATATTTTTTTTGGCCCGCAATGCAGTATGCATAGCTCGTGCCCATTCTTCGTAATTCTCGCCTTTCAACTAAACTTGGGTAATCAAGTTACCTGGGTTGTCATTCGAATTCAGTGTGTAAGAACTAGAAGTTTTCTTCCCTGATCCAAAACTCTTATTTTTCTTTTCATCAGCCATAGCTCTGATACCATGTAAAAGAACTAAGAAATTTTGGAATAAGAATTCTGATCTTTATTGCTCCAGAAATCAAAGATATATATAAAAAATTATTGCTAACAAATAAGTTCCTAATCAAGCTAAACTACCAAAATTGTATCAGAATCATACAACAAAAAATAAGAACAGATATGTACACAAAAATTCCTAAACAAATGTCCTAAATAAATACAAAATGAGTAGCAGCTAACTGCTGCATTTTCAATATGATCTCAGCACACTAGTTCCCTTCCCCAAAAACATTGATGAAGTTCACACATGCAGTAGTACTGACTAGCCAACCACTTTGTGCAATCTTTACTGACCACAGCATGATGCTTGAAATTGTTTCACTTATATATCACCTTTCTCTAACCACATTCCAAAGTGTGGGAGAGATTTTAAAATATAATAATCATATGCATACTCATATCATACAAAAATATAATTTTTGTGATTAATAAATAAATATATAAATATATTTAATAAATATTGACAAAGATAATATTGCACTCATTAAAAAAAATATAATAACTTTATTATAACCATATATAATAATAAGATCTATTATAATGAATGGTGAAGCAAGAATCGTTTGGCCTGATTTGGGATTTTGATTTTTATTTTTTGTGGCTTATGTTGGAAGCTGCTGTTTCCTTAGGCTCTTGGTATTTATATTTTATTTCGTTAGGTTTTATTTACTTAGCATAATCTCCTCTAGATTAATTTATATATAAAAATTTATTTATTGGAGTTTAGAATGAGTCCCATACAAAGTTTTTTTTTATCTTATTATTTTATAAATAAAATCAGCTTATAAGAAAAACAAATTAATAGTGAGCAACATCTCGGAAACTCGATAACTCAACAACCAAAGTTATTTGACTAATGCCAATATTAGAAAATATAGAACACGTATACATACGGGTGAGGCTATGTTTGTTTCATATAAAATATTTTGTTATAAAATATTTTTCCCTTCTTAGCATTAGGGACACCCAGAAAAATGAATTAACGAAAAATATTTTCCTGATCAAAGTAAAAAATAAAGTTATTTTTTATTTTTTAAATTTTAATAATCTTCTTAAAATATGAAAATAGGGGAGAGCAGTTTTCGATTTAAATCGAAAAATCGAACCGAATCGATTAATTCGGTTCAATCGATTCGGTTCGGTTTATAATTTTGATAATTTTGATTAATCGGTTCGGTTCGGTTATTTTCATTAAAAAATAAAAAAAAACCGAACCGAACCGAAATTATTAATATATATAGGAAATCAAAAAAATCAAATCAAATTGAATCGAACCGAACCGAAATCAAAGAAAACCGACCGAACCTTAAGATTTTTGAGTTTTGATTTCTAATTTTTTTTGTTTTTATGTTTTTATTATTTAGATTTAATGTTAAAAATATGAGATTTTATAAATTTCGATTTGATCGGTTTAAAATCGAACCGAACCGATATTTATCAGTTCGATTCGGTTCGATTTTCTCTTATCAATCGGTTCGGTCCGGTTTTTAAAATTTTTTATTTTTTATTTTCGATTTTCGGTTTTATCGGTTCGGTTCGGTTCGGAACCAAACCGACCGTTTGCACACCCCTATGTGAAAATACACATATATAATATAAATATATATCATTAGTTTAAAATCACAATTAAATAAGAAAAAATATTTTAATTTTTTTTAATATTTAGAAAATATTTTTTAAAAATATTTTTTATAAAAAATATTTTTCATATACAAGTTATTTTTCATAAAATAAACGGAACGTATAAATTTATATGATTTATTCTTTAGGTTAAAATTTTATATAGTTAATTGATAAAAAGCAAAAAAATATATAGGTTAGAATTAAAAAAGAAAAATAAAAGTTTAGAATCTTTTAAGTAATTAGGCAAATAAAAAACTAATAATGAAATTTCAATGGAATTAAGTGGTAAGTGGAAATGCAAAATCAACAGACAATAGAGGTAGCCTTTTCCACAAGCATGGTTGAGTCTATAATTTCTTGACAAAAATTCGAAGAATTTTCCTTGGTTCTGTTTCAATTCTAAATATTTTCATGATTTTTATATATAAAATTAAATTGATATTATTCAATATATTCCAATATAAAGAGTAACAATCGATGATTTTTACATAACAAACCAAATAATTAGATAAAGATTATTTTCACATAAAACTGAAGTATTTAATTTGTCTGCCCTTCACATTAAGTTTTATGTTAGAATTTGTGACTCAAAATTTTAGTACGATTTGGATTAAATTTTTACTAATTTGAGTGGAAGAAAACTTCTATTTAAATATTATTCTTAAATTGAATGAAATTTCTAATTAAATTGGAATTGATTTGATTAACACTATAAATATCAATATCATAAAAAGGTTATTTGACTTTTATCTCATGGAATAAGTGGTTTTCCTAATTGTTGAGAAGTGGCCTTTGTCCACTGGGGCTCTTACTTATTGTAAAGAATGACTTTTGTCCTTCAAGAATGTGTATAATATAATTAAAGTAATAAGTATATTGGATAAATAACGTAAATATTAGTATCTTATGCATTTATATTTTTTTTATAATTTACATGGATTCGTAACGTGCAATAAGTGATATAACAATAAATATTTTATTTATATAATTATGTATAAATAAAAATATTATATATATATAATTAATGAACTATTTTTTAATTTTGTGACTCGTTCAAATAGTGAAATTCCTCCACTATCTCAATGTCAATCTATATGAAGTTATGTATATCAATCACCAACATCCTTTTTAAAAGAACTTATTGAAATATAAATATAGGTAAATTAAATTCACCTCAGTGTTGTTTCCCTTGAAAGGTCTTTTTGTGCCCCACTTGCCCACAAACACTGCATTTCATGTCCATTCCCCTTCATCCCTCCAGCTTTTTGGGTTCATCATTGTCCTTCATTCTCTTCTTCTTTGGTCTCCCATCGGCTTAATACACAGTTGATGGCGATGGTGGCTCGATAGGTTCATATTAATGGCGTCCGGTTATTATCACTCAATGTCCTTAAATTTTACAGCTTATTTCATTAAATTCTCTTAATTTAATTTTATTTTTTTTAAATCATTTAATTTCAATTTAGATAAAATTAAAGTCATTGTAATAAGATATTACAAATTTTCAAGTTAATATAGTTAATTTTTACTCGTAGTAATTTGAATTTGGGTATTTTTTTTAGTACTGTAACTAAACTTTAATTTTTTTTTCTTAAAACTCTCTCAACAAATAAAAAATTATTTCTCTCTCCTAAATCCTAATTTTACTTCTTTTAATAAAAATTTAATGAATTCTAAATATTTACATTAACAATAATATATTTACATAGTAACAATATATTTAAAATTATAAAAAATATAATTATTTAAATTTACCTTCAAATTACAAATAAATAGTATTACACTAAATACATCCAAATTCAATAGTAAAAATTTAAATTTAAAACTTTTAAAATAAATCTAAAAATATATTAAAAACGTTATAATAATTAAATTAATAAATATATAATTCTTGAATTTTTAGGGTATTACATGATATGGTTAGTGTAATTATATCATTCTTAGTGAAAATATTTAAAAATTTTAATTTTTTATTAGAAAATATGCAATTTGAAAAGATGCAAAGAGAGAGAAATATTTTTTTTTATTTATGATAATATGTAAATCTACAATTATAGGTAAAGTTGAATAATTGTGAATGAAAATTAGTCTATATTAATTTGAAAAACTGAAATATCAATTACAATAATTTTAATAATATTCAAATTAAAATTACGAAAATTACGAAAATTACGAAAAAGTAAGGTTTGGGTTTACCTTTTCCAATTCCGACTTTGGAAACGCGCTCGGGACGTCTGACAATGGGGGGGTAGCCAAAACCTCGGTCCAATTCGGAGACTTTTCCGGTAACAGGTCTGTCTGGTCAGAAATTCACAGACCTGGTCAACTGTCGAATTTTCGCGAATTGAGGATACCTACACGAAACCCATAACACGGGGGTTAGTACATAAATTTTTCAGAATTTTCTAAGCTCATTTAATGCTCGAAAAGACACTACGAAGTTCCATGGGGCCCACCGAAAAACGGTGTCGGAAAAATTCGAAATTTATGTCGCCGCGAAGCTCTCGACGAGTGGAGCGCTCTGGTACTCTCAGTTTTCTCGTGGGATTCACGGTTTGCGAGAAATCTAGCCCGAAAGTCAAAATGGGCTAAAACTTCCCGGGCAAAAATTGTACAAACTGGATGGATTTCAGTGTTCTTGGTGTCTATGGAAAGCTCTCGACGAGTAGATGAGTTTAGACACAATATCCGGTCCGATTGGTGGTCGGATCGGTCGGATTTTGGCAGGGAAGGTGAACGGTCGCGCGCGCGGTGCGCGTTGCTTCTGGAGCCTTTTTCCGGCGTTCCAGGCGGCGGCCGGCCGTGGAGGAGGACTGAGGTGGCGCGCCGGCGAGGTGGGGAGGCAGGGGAGGTGGCGGCGCGGCAAGGGGAGGAGGGAGGAGAGTGAAAAGAGAGAGAGAGAAGGGGAGGAGGTCGGACGCACACGGGGAAGGGAAGAAGAAAAAGAAAAGGCCGGTCCGATCCGACCGGTCAGATCTGATCCGGTTCGATTCGATCGGTTCGATTCAGAATACAAAATTTTAAATTTTTACTCTGCCTCGGGACCGAAAACGAGGTCCAAAAATTCTGAAAAAATTTCAGAAAACTTAGAAAAATTTGTAGACTCCAAATATATTTTTAGTTTTACCACGTGGTCTTTAATTTAATTTTTAAAAATCATCAAAGTTTCTATTTTTGGAAAATCGAACCCGATTTTTAAAATCCGAAAAATCTCAAAAAAATTTCCTAAAATTTAAATAAAATTAAAATACCAATAATGCTCATAAAATAATAAAATTTAAAATTTTGGGGTGTTACATTTGTTAGTCCTTCTGTTAGATTTTTGTCAAATAAAACTTTAATCAATTCATTTTAACCTTATTTAAAAGGATTATTTTGTATGGATAATTAAAATTATAGGAACTAAACAGTATGAATACTCGAGTACATTTTTGAACACCTAATTTTTATCATTTAACACAAAAATTCAAAAGATTTATCATCAGAAAGTTGAACTAACCTAATTAATAATTAGCAACTTCCTTAGTAGTTGCTCGCATCGATTTTCACCAGAAATTTTTCATCAAAAAAAAAAAAGTCCGGTAATTTATTAACCTCCACCTAAGATCAACGAAATATTTTTCTTTGACACAAATTTTTTTTTATGTGCAAGATAATTTGTTATCCCCCACCTGGAAAATCTTGAAAAAAAGAGTGATTGCCGTCTATTTTGTGCCTCCTGTATAAGGGACCATTGTACTTAAATTCTTGGTTAATAGTTTATATCCCCACTTACAGAATATTATTTATATATGTATCTATATTCTTTAATTTGGTTCTTGGAGGTTTGCCTTCTTTAATTTTTGTTTGTGTATATATATGCTTATGTAATGGAATGTTGATGTTCAAATGGATGCTTGAACATGAGAGACAAGTCTGAAAAGTGGCAATTAAACACCGATTTCCATGTCTTCTAAAGTAGAAAGGCCAAAGGAGAATATTATACTGGATTAGAGGGTTGAGTAAGTTCGGGGTGGCCACAGTTTAGGAAGCATTGGTTACAGTTTCTGAACCGCCAGTTTAAGTTTAATGAAATCATGAACCTGAACTAAATCGTCATGGGATGATAAGGAAGACGGTTCCTAAACCGTCGGTTTCAGTTCGAGCCCCGGTTTAAAACGGTTTAAAGGACGGTTCGAAAAATGACGGTTCAATCCGGTTTGGAACCACCGGTTCACGGTTTCTAAAAAATATGAACCTGAACCAAACCGTAGAAGGATGATTTCGGTCCAGTTCGAAGCCGGTTCCGGTTTTGACCGGTTTCAGTTCGGTTCCAGTTCGAAACCGAATCGTGGCCATCCCTAGATTAAGTTCCTACTTATAAATATTATATTGAATTAGATATTATTGAATTGAGTTCCCTTGGAATATGCATGATATTATTTATGTGAGATTAGTTGGAGATTGAATTTATCTCTTGAACGTGATATTTATATTCTCTAAAAAAGACTATTTATTTATATAACTATATATGCTAATGTAAATTATGAGTATGGTTGAAAGAAGGGACCATCTCGAGAAATTAAATCAATGAAAAAAATAATTTTCAATATGTAATAACTAACAGAGTAGAAAAAGAAAATAATTTCATAAATAATAAATGTGTTATTTTTCTTTTGTTTTATATATTATATGATTGTATAATTATGTATGTGCCTTAACTCGTAAGCTTAAGAATCGTACATATATAACATAACCAATCTCAAAATACCATGTGTTATTTCTATCAAGGAGAACTTGAAAGCCAGAGGGCAGCAGATTGAAATAGTGTTGTACATCTCTTCAATAAGAAGAATAAGCTATGGTAAATTAAGAATCTGGGTACTGGAACATGTGGAATGATGGGTTATGAATGGTAAATCCCCCATCAATAAAAAGATTATGCCCACTAACATATCTACCCTCATCACTAGCTAGATATAGTGCAGCATTGGCAACGTCTTCTGCCTTAAGCGTCACACCCTTCAAGTTACTAACTGAATTCATCACATTCTCTAGTCCCTCGTCGTCAAGCCCAGCAAATTTTGTGGCTAAAGGCGTAGCAAACCCATAAGGGGACAAGCAATTCACTCTGATCCCAAATTGCCCAAGTTCAACTGCTGCATTTCTTGTAAGCCCTAAAACAGCATGCTTTGAGCAACAGTATGCATGAGAGGCTGTAGCACCTACACTTGAGCTCACACTAGCCGTGGAAATAATGCTGCCTCTACGTGCCGGAATCATGACACGGGCGGCGTGTTTAATACCGAGGAAAACTCCAGTCACATTAATGCTAAGAACGCGCTCGAAATCGGCCTTTTCATTGTCGATTATTCGAGGTTTGTTCTCATCAGCAATGCCTGCATTGTTGAACATTATGTCAAGCTTGCCATAGGTAGCAACTGCTTTGTCTACTGCATTTTTAATATGGGCCTCATCGGTAACATCGCAGTGGGTGTAGGTGGAGTTTGATGGGCCTAGGGCTTGAGCCACCGCATGGCCTAATTCGTCTTGGATGTCTGCAATCACAACTTTGGCTCCGTGATGGGCAAAGACTTTGGCGGTGCATTCGCCAATTCCACTTGCACCTCCTGTGACTAGGGCTACTTTTCCCTCTAGCCTTCATCAACATGTATATCAAAATACAAAAAAATATACGAGTTCTTGTGGCATTAATTCAAAAATTAAATATTTATTTATAATTTAAGAATTAATAAAAAAAAATACTCTAGTCGTTTCCCTCTATTTATTTAATAAAAATATATCTAAATATATTTAATAAGCTATTTTATTTAATTATATATATAAATATATACACTTTATTTTTTTTCTTTCTATTTATTTTTTCCAATTTTTTGCTATATATATATATATATATATATATATATATGTAAGGCACTGATCTAGTAACTAAACAGATTCCATAGCAATTAACAGATTGAAAGCACTGATCTAGTAACAAAATAGATTTCATAGCAATTAACAGATTGAAAGAACACAAATGATCATCGATTCAATAACAGACTCGTAAACGATTCATCAGAAAACAACCACCGCGGGAGGCGGTGTTCATAGGTGGTTAAGCCACCAGCCGCGAGTGCCACAATCATCATCAAGGAAAGAAAAAAATAAAAGGAGAAGAAAAAGAAACATGAGATGATGAAGTTTAAAGTGACTTACCGTTTTGCAACTGCAGAGATTAATGAAGCCGCCATAGATAACTCTCTCTCTCTCTCTCACTCATACACAGACAGAAGGAGCTTAGTGAAGAACATATATTAGATCGAAAATGCCAAGCATTTAATTTAATAATGTAAGACAACTTTCTTTTTTGTTTTTTTTTTTTAAATATTAAAAATAGTGTTCGGTTGCGTGCATCTAAGTCTCAATCGAAATTGACAACTAATCAACTCATGTCTATGTGTATGGAGATAAAATCTCTGTAGAGTAAACTTAATTTTTTACTTTCTTAAAAAAAAAATTATTTTTTTCCATTAATCTTATATAGTTCTAATTTGTAAATTATTTAACGATATCTCCAAGAAAATCAAACATTAATAGGTTATTTATTAATTAAACTAATTTATTAGATAATATTTTTTTATATTATGCACCCAAAAGTAAAGACAAAAGCAAAGCGTCAACAAGTTGTCCGGTCGGCCATTTTTGCGGGTGTATGATTACATCATATGACATTAACACTATTTTCTTATTTGTTCAAAAAAATTATTTTCTTAATTAATCTGAATTTTATATGATAATTAAACTCACAAAATATTTATTTTAAAAAATTATTGATCATTAATCACAATCCTAATAGTTTAATAAAATCTCTTAATTTATTTCAATTAATGTATTCATGATTAATTTTGTATAATTTAACTGTATTATCACTTATAAATATTATATAATAATTTAATTTAACAAACTGTATAAAAAGAAATTCTTGTCATTGGTTGGTGATACTGCTGCTACTGTGTCACCTTTGCTTGTGCAGCCTCTATTTTTTTTTTTTTTTAATGCAGAAATGGGAGTAACATGGATATATATACACTCACGAATGTGCTTTGGGGCTTGCTCTTCCAATCTGTGAAGGATCCAAAAACATCACCTCCCTGCAAAAATGAGAGATTCCTCATTTGTTTTCTTCTAACCTCTAAAATTTATTATAATTTTTTCTTATTTAATTTTAATTAAAATTAAATTTAAAATTTTATAATTTAAAAATAATTTTAATATTATTAAATTAAAACTCATTCATTATTATTATAATTTTATTTCATGTGGCTAGTTTTTTTATAGGATTATGATGGAAATTCATATTACCTATATGAATCAATTCGATGGAATTTTTTTTTATTTTTAAAATTAAAAAAAAAAGGAAAGTATGACCATGTATATATTAATTGACAAAAAGGCCAAAGGAGCAAAGTGGCCAACTTTATTAAATATGAAGGGTGTGCTGCTTTTACTCATGAACCTTTCCATAAATATGAAAAATTAGGATTAAAGGGAAGGAAGCATATATATATATATATATATATATATATATATATATATATATATATATAATCAAAAGAATAAGTACTTATTGTTTAGCAAAATACTAGAATAATAATTAAATTTAAATCACGAGATATCATATTTTTTAGAATGATTTTCTTAAATAGGATGAGATAGGTTAAAATTCTGCTATATAAATTTAAATTAATGAATTTACTTTCTAATAAAACTATCGTAACTAATAATGAATTAATTCTAATGGCTATATAGATACACTTTTTAGTAAATTTTTCAGATATTGTTGATTTCAATAATAGTAACTTAAATATTGATGAATCAATTTCGTAATCTCAGTTACTCAAGCTAGTTATCTGCATATTCTCCAATTTTATTATAAGATTGAAGAAAATGTATTTATAATTATTTCACATAATAAAGAAGGGCCTAGAAATGTGAGTGAGCCTCTCACATACCTTGCAAAGAACAAAAGGGTTAAGGTAATAGAAAAGATGATGAAGTTGATGAAATCAAACCAAATTTTAAAATTGATTGATTTATCTATTGGACAGATTAAAAAGCTACAGCGAATAAATATGTTCTCAAAATCAAACATAATGGATAATGGCGTCCGGTTATTATCACTCAATGTCTTTAAATTTTACGGCTAATTTCATTAAATTCTCTTAATTTTATTTTATGTTTTTTAAATCATTTAATTTCAATTTAGATAACATTAAAGTCATTGTAATAAGATATTACAAAGTTTCAAGTTAATATGGCTAATTTTCACTCATAGTAATTTGAATTTTGGTATTTTTTTAATACTGTCACTTAACTTTAATTTTTTTTTCTTAAAACTCCCTCAACAAATAAAAAATTATTTCTCTCTCCTAAATCCTAATTTTACTTCTTTTAATAAAAATTTAATGAATTCTAAATATTTACATTAACAATAATATATTTACACTAATAACAATATATTTAAAATTATAAAAAAATATAATTATTTAAATTTACCTTCAAATTACAAATAAATAGTATTACACTAAATACATTCAAATTCAATAGTAAAAATTTAAATTTAAAACTTTTAAAATAAATCTCAAAATATATTAAAAACGTTATAATAATTAAATTAATAAATATATAATTCTTGAATTTTTAGGGTATTACATGATATGGTTAGTGTAATTATATCATTCTTAGTGAAAATATTTAAAAATTTTAATTTTTTATTAGAAAATATGCAATTTGAAAAGATGCAAAGAGAGAGAAATATTTTTTTTATTTATGATAATATGTAAATCTACAATTATAGGTAAAGTTGAATAATTGTGAATGAAAATTAGTCTATATTAATTTGAAAAACTGAAATATCAATTACAATAATTTTAATAATATTTAAATTAAAATTGAATAATTTAAAAAAATTAAAGTTGAGTAATATAGTTAAGTAATAACCCTAATGGCATCTTTAGAAGTTCTTGCCTTTAACAGACTGCATTGCAAATCCATGTGATTTCCTATACCTGGATTTATGATACCATGGTGAAATGTAATGTTGAGGCTTTGATGAAACAAATTAATACACATGTATGGAATCTATTGATTGTCCAAGCCAAAGATTAATCAAAATCAAATTGATAAAAATAGTATTATGAGAATTGAAAGGCGTTAGTGACTTGAAGCTTATTCAATAGGCCATTAATTTCCATTGCTATTTGTAAATTGATTGATTGAAATGACCAAACCAACCAATATTATCAATGACGTTTTTTCTCAAGTCTTGATTGGACCCTGCAGAGAATTTCTTGTTATATTAAAAAACTAAGTGAATCTAGAATTGAATTATTAGACAAAGAATTAAATTTATTTATTTTCAAATAAAATAAAATAATAAAAAAGTTTAAATAAATGTTATTCAAAATCCAGTTTGACGGGCATTTTCTCACTTATGACTCCCAGTGATAATCACTCTATTATTAAAATAATTAAATTGTAAAATCTTCTGTGAGGTTTGATGGAAGTTCCCAAAAAGCTTTGGTGGTGGTTTATTTATATAAAAATTATTAAATTTATGTTGATTAAATATTTTTAAAAATTAATTATTTAGATATTTATTAAAATTTATATAGCTTATTTTAATATATATATATATATGATTTATAAAAAAATAAATAATATTAATAATTATTACTTAATAAAAATAAAATTTATAAATTTTTGTTAATTTTAATAACTATATAATTATTTAAATTTTAATTCATCTATATTAAATCATGCGTCTGCCCTGTTTTCTATAATAGACCCTCACATAGGTGCATCACAAGTTTGAATGTGTACAAGTCGACGGATGCAAGGAAACGATATGTAGGGACATCATTATCAGCATCACAAGTTTGAATGTGTAAAAGTCGACGGATGCAAGGAAACGATATGTAAGGACATCATTATCAGCATCACAAGTTTGAATGTGTAAAAGTCGACGGATGCAAGGAAACGATATGTAGGGACATCATTATCATGTATTTGAAATACTTGCATCTATCTTTTATAAACGATATGTAGGGACACCAACTGTTAACTGTTTATAAAGGTGATGCAATGAAGGAAGATTATTCACAAGCGCACAGAAAAGCCCTGATGTCCCAGAATATGTCCAAGAGGGAGGTGAATTGGACTTTAAAAATAATTTTCGGTTCTTGCTCAAAACCTTTGAAAATTGCAGCTAGGTTCAACTCAATTGACTAATGTGAAATATGAACAATACAGCTCTATTGACAAGTTGATTCAAAGTTAGGCTATATGCAATCAGTATACTGATCTAACAAATTATATCAGCATTCAACAGAGATATCAGTATCACGGATCGTTTTTAACACAAAGAACCAGAGCGTTATACCATATATACTAGCGGCGAGATCAAACAACAAGCAAATTATATCAGATATCAGCAAATTTAGCAGTAAACTAATTTTCTCAGTTTGCAGCAAGGTTAACAGTAAATGGTATCAACTTTCATATCAGCAAAAGCATATCAATCATAAAGTTAAAATGCATAAATGTAAAGAGCAAGGGTTGAGAAAATGAACACTGAAATTTTTATAGTGGTTCGGCTCAACTAGCCTACATCCACTCTCTCAAAGATCCCACTTTGAGTCTTCACTTCACTATTCTTCTCTTTTAAAGGCAAGAGACAAAAAGCCTTTTACAAATCTTCTCACCAAAGCTTTTACAAGTAGCTTCATACTTCTACCAAGTGTTTTCCCAAACACTTTTCACAACCAAGCTTCAATAGGTGCTTGAATGACCTCTCATAAATGATAATAATGTGTTTAAAACTCACTCTCACTCAATACAACAGAAGCTACAAAGAAGAGTTGAGTAAATAAGCCAATGACGAGCAATAAAACAGTTTGAGCACTTTGAATGAAAGCTTTTATGATTTTGAACAGTGGAGAGACTTTCATTAAGTGCAAAATGGCCAAAGGAAGGTGTATTTATAGCTTTGGAACGTTTTTTACCATTGGAGAACTCATTTGAACGTTACAGATACGAATTTCAAGAAAATAGCCATTATTTTGTCGTTTTTTGCGATGTTGTGCAGAGTTGAGACAGTTAGCATACTTGAGAAAATAGCAAACCAGTTAGCATACTAAAATAAGTAGCAAACCAGTTAGCATACTAGGAAAACTTTTCTGCATAACTTTCAAAGCTATAAAACTTTACACCAAATCATAGTCAAACACTTTTTAGGCCAATAATGATGTTTAAAAGAAAAATCTTTTGAGGGATTAAAAATAAGTATCATTGACTTTTACTCCTCAATTCTTTTCACAAGTAATCCTAAAAATAAAACTTAACTTCTATACCATATGTACCTTCAATTCTGATTTTCAATGCAGCCTTAGAAGGTAACCTTTTCTTCTTTTATCTCCTTTGATTCGTCCTGTGTTATCTTTAGAATATCATCCTTTCTTCAGAAGCACGAATCCATCATGAAATCCTTGTGTCTTTTTCTTTGAGATGCACAACACTCAATACAATGTTAGTTTGATTCTAGTTGAGTTTTGGTATCATCAAAATCTATGCTCCTTTGAGCTTGTGGGGTCAACAATCTCCCCCTTTTTGATGATGACAAAACTTAATTGAATCACCATGTAAATATTAATAAGTGTGAGTATGTATATATGAAAGTATATGTGAGAATAACTCCCCCTATGTATGTGCTTATATCAACAATTAATCACAAATAACTCCCCCTTAATAATTTCAATGAAATATTCATAAGCATTTTCTTAAGGAGTCAAGTGTGACTAAAGATACTAACTAAATATGCACAATACAAACTGTATATCATTCACAAGTTATATCAACAATATGCACATTCATTTTCTCCCCCTTTTTGTCAGCATCAAAAGATAATGGGAGAAATCATGCACATGTGTATGAATCAAAATCCAGTTTAAGTGCAGTGAATAAACAGTCAAAACAGTAACTGATATAGCAGACTAATTTAAAGTTCAGAAAAACTAAAAGTAGCAAATTAAGTAGCAAATTAAGAAACAGACTGTTAGACAAAATTCAATCAGTAAACATGCAGTATGATTGTTTATCCTTTCAGCCTAGAGCTTCGTCTGATTGGTTTAGGAGCAGCCATCTTCAACTTTTTTGGCTTGACGGGTTTATCACTCAAGGTTTGAAGAATTTCAGCAGCCATTTCAGTTCCTGGTGTCAAGGGAATAACATGGCGGTGTAACTCGATTCTGTGATAGTACGGTCTCACATCAACTTTTGCCGCTTTAGCCTTTTTGCCAGATGGTTTACCAGTTTCCTCTTTTTGCTTCCTTCTTTGTTCCTTTTGAGCTATTTTTGCCTTGTCTTTTGCAGGAGCAGCAGGAGCAGGGGTCTGTGGTTCTGCCTCAGATTCTGAGTCACTCATATCCTTCCCACTTCCTTCTTTGCTGCCTCCATTACCATTTCCATCATCAGAATCATCTTTTTCAGTTTCATCTTCTTCCTTTTCTTCCTCTTTCTCTTCTTCTTCTGTTTCTTTTTCTTCCTCTTCCTCTTCTTCTTTTTCTGATTCCTCTTCTTCTTCTTCTGTTTCCTGTTCTTCCTCTTCTTCTTTTTCTTCCTCTTTTTCTTTTTCTTTCTCTGTTTGAGAGCAGAACCGATGTGACTTTCTTGGTTTCTCCCTCGATACTTGAAATACCCAGATGAACTTTGATTTTAAATAATTCTTCCACAATTTTATACATTAACATCAAAGTGCCATCAACTTTAGAATCAAGAGCATTCATAAGAACAGTTTGAAAACCTCTAAATTTCTGTAGCTCTCCAAGTTCAATTTCAACAAATTCTCTTAAGTTGTTTACTTCTTCCAGAATTCCTTCAACATTTAGAGTACTGCTTGCACTATCCTTGGAACTAGCACCTTGTTCAAATCTAAGCTTTCTACCATCATCATCTTTTTGTAGACTTGTGATTGGGATCATATTTGTCCTAAGTTTCTTAGTTTCCAAAGGTATCCCAAAGTCTCTAAACAAACCATTAAGAAGATGGGCATAGGGTAACTTGTAAGGTGGTTTCCATTTCATAATTTGCTTCAGCATAAAGTAGGCAAGATTAAATTCAATTTGATTCACAATATGCCAAATTATGCAAAGATCAAGGGTACTTAAATAATTTGGACTGCCAGTTCTAGGATTCAACACATAGATGATAAAACTATGAAGAATTTTGATGTGTTGATGAGCATGGGTAATGCTAGTCTTATCCTTTACTTCCCCTTTAAACACTTCAACCTCAAAATCTCTTTTATTAAATCCACCAACAGCAAAAACTTCTTTGTGAGAACAGATTTTATTCCCACTGTTTGGGCTTCCTAGGGCTTTGGCTAATCTATCAACCGTCACTTCATAGACTTTCCCTTTCATTTTCACCTTAAAAGATTCATCTCTGTCAGAATCATCAACCCTTAAATTCTTATAGAATTCTTGAACTAAGTCCACATATACTCCTTCAGTGTCAGAGCACAATTTGTCCTATTTTTGATATTCAAACAAAGATTGTAAAGGAACAGAAACTTCAGTAAAAGCAGGCCAGTGGATATACCTGGGTTCATGAATGGCCCTTTCCATATGTATAACTGGAGCTTTTGAAGTCTTTTTCTTTTTGTTCCTTTTTCTTGGACAGGCTCACTGGTTCTTTTCTTGGGTGTTTCTTTTGATTTTCCAATTACCAGAGGAGCATCTTTTTGTGGAGGAGGAGATGCAGGAACACTTGCATCAGTGGAGTCCGAAGACGATGAATATGTGGTGATTTTGGCTTTGCCTTTTCCTTTTTCCCGCGCCATGACCAACTCAGAAGCAAATTAGGCCGTAAGGACAGTGAAAACTGGGTTCACAAATTTAATGATGTGAGCAGTTAATATATATAACTATTTGAAGCACATCAATATATTTCTAGCACAACTTAGCACAATGTCATAAAAATAGAACAGACAGTAAGAGATACTCGGGTTCTTAAGAATCAATGGCAACCGATTCATGATTTTGTTATATACCACATTTTTTACGAAATGTTAATGCCCAAAAAAAAATCCAACAGCACATTGCGAAATCAAAACAAACATAACAAGCACAAATAAAATGTAAAACACAATTCCATTAAAGTTTTAGATTTTATACCTGAGATTTGCAGAGACAGAGAGTGTGAATCGTTACCAAGCGCGTCAAAAACCAAAAAACTAATCCAACAAGAAATGTTTTCTTTCGGCAGATTTAGACAAATAACGGAAATAAAAAATTTTGGGGATTTTCTATCTTGAAACAATCGTTTTAATCGATTCACAGCCAATGGGTTTCGGAAATATTTAAGAACGATGAAGGGAGATGATGGTTTGGAAGGTTGCGAACGAAATGGGTTTGCAAGTGGAGAGAAAATTCACTCATTCGGGTTTTTGGAAGGCGATGCAACGAAGAGAGAAGGGATTTTGAATTTTAAAACTGAAAAGACATAAATGGAGACATTTGCAGAGAATGGGTACCGTGTATCAGTGGAGAAGCAGTGAGAAGATTGATGGTTTAGAAAAAAAAAAATTTGAGTCCCGCGCTAATTAATGTGTTAAAAGTCTGTTTTGCCCTTAAAATGCATAGAGACGCAATACTCTAAATAGAGGGCCATTTAAGTAATATGCTCTTTAAACATGCAAAATAGGCGCTCGAGAAAAAAAATAATTTTAGAGTTTTAGTACAGTCAAACCTGACTTCCAGTTTGCTAACGAAAAAGTAGGAGCAATGGTAAAGCATTTAGCAAACAAGAAAATTAGCACTGTGATCAAATTCTGCAGATTACTGTTCATATATGATAAGACCCAGAATTTTTCAAATTGCACCAAAAATATCAGAATGCATTTTTAACACTACAAACCAACACATATCACTTCATTTTCATATAGAAACATGAGAATGCATCAAAACTTAATCAAGAGCATCAATCATACCAAGTTCTCTTCTTATTTTGCAGAAAATTTCCTCATTAAGTGGCTTTGTAAAGATGTCAGCAAGCTATTTTTCAGAAGGGACAAATTCAATTTGAATCTCACCATTTTGAACATGATCCCTAATAAAATGATGTCTAATTTCAATATGCTTGCTTCTAGAGTGTTGAATAGGATTTTTTGATAGGTTTATAGCACTAGTATTGTCACATCTTATGGGAATGTGATCAAATTTAATTTCAAAGTCTTCAAGCTGTTGTTTCATCCACAAAATCTGTGCAACACAACTTCCAGCTGCAATATATTCAGCTTCCGCAGTAGAAAGTGCAAGTAAGTTTGCTTTTCTTGTGCCATGAAACTAATGCATGACCTAGAAATTAACAAGTTCCAGAAGTGCTTTTTCTGTCCAGCCTACTACCAGCAAAATCTGAATCACTATAACCAATAAGATCAAATGATTCACATTTTGGATACCACAAGCCAATGTTGTGAGTGCCAATGAGGTACTTAAAAATTCTTTTAATAGCTATAAGATGAGATTCTTTTGGACATGATTGAAATCTTGCACATAAACATACACTAAAATGAATGTCTGGTCTAGATGCTGTTAAGTAGAGTAAAGAACCAATCATACCTCTATAAAGTTTGTTATCTACTTCTTTACCTTTTTCATCTTTCTCCAATTTAACTGTTGAGCTCATGGGAGTTCCGATACTTTTCATATCTTCCATTTTGAACTTCTTTAGCATATCCTTTATATACTTGGACTGATTTATAAAAATTCCATCTCTCATTTGCTTAATTTGCAATCCAAGGAAGAAAGTAAGTTCACCCATCATATTCATTTCAAATTCACTTTTCATCATGTTGGAAAATTTCTTACAAAGAGAATGGTTAGTAGCACCAAAAATAATATCATCTACATAGATTTGCACAATAAGCATGTCTTTTCCTAGTTTCTTAATGAAAAGAGTAGTATCCACTTTTCCTCTTTTAAAATCATTTTGAAGCAAGAATTTACTAAGTCTCTCATACCATGCTCTAGGAGCTTGCTTTAAACCATAGAGAGCTTTAGTAAGCTTGTAAACATGATTTGGAAAGTGAGGGTCTTCAAAACCAGGAGGTTGAGCTACATAAACTTCTTCATCAATGTATCCATTTAAGAATGCACTTTTAACATCCATTTGATAAAGCATGAAATTCTTAAAACATGCAAATGCACACAATATTCTAATAGCTTCAATTCTAGCAACCGGAGCAAAGGTTTCATCAAAATCAATACCTTCCTCTTGGTTGTATCCTTGAGCTACTAGTCTAGCTTTATTTCTAATTACATGTCCTTTTTCATCCATCTTATTCCTAAATACCCATTTAGTTCCAATAACAGAGTGCTTTTTAGGTTTAGGAACAAGTGTCCACACTTTTTTTCTTTCAAATTGATTTAATTCCTCTTGCATAGCAAAAGGCCAATTTTCATCATTTTGAGCATCATCATATGTTTTGGGTTCAAATTGAGAAACAAAAGCAACATTACCAAAATATCTTCTAAGTTGAGCTCTTGTCATCATTCTTTGTGATGGACTATCAAGAATGTCATCTTTGGAATGATTTCTATGGTACCTCCATTCTTGTGGAATATCTTGATGTTGAGGTTCCTCAATTTGTAGTTCTTCCACATTTGGTTGGGAGTCTTCTTGAATTTCAACATTTGTGGAGCAAGGAAGTTCTTCTTCTTTGTCATTTTGATCATCCTCCACTGGTTCTTTTGAATCAAGCTCATCTTTATTTGAATTCTTTGAATTTAGAATCTGCTCAATTTCATCATCACAAGAATCTTTCCTTTGCAAGGAAGTGTTAGCATCATCAAAAAGTATATGCATTGATTCTTCCATGGTCAATGTTTTTCTATTGAAAATCTTATATGCTTTGCTATTTGTTGAATAGCCTAGAAATATTCCTTCACAAGATTTAGCATCAAATTTCTTGAGATTGCTGTCTTTGTTATTCAAAATGTAACATTTCCAACCAAAGACATGAAAATATGCAATATTGGGTTTTCTTCCTTTCCATAGTTCATAAGGAGTTTTCTTTAAAATAGCTCTAATGGAAACTCTGTTCAAAATATAGCATGCTGTATTTACAGCTTCTGCCCAGAAATATTTTGGCAAACTGTTTTCATTCAGCATTGTTCTTGCCATTTCTTGCAAAGATCTATTTTTCCTTTCAACAACTCCATTTTGTTGTGGAGTTTTAGGAGCTGAAAATGTATAATAAATACCATTTTGAGAGCAGAAATTTTCAAACAGATTATTTTCAAATTCTTTTCCATGATCACTCCTCAAAGATGTAATGCAATATCCTTTTTCATTTTGAGTTCTTTTGCAAAAAGCTTCAAATATATCAAAGGTTTCATCTTTATGAGCAAGAAAGAAAGTCCATGTAAATCTTGAAAAATCATCAACAATTACAAAAGTATATGCCTTGCCTCCTAGACTTCTAGGTGTGATTGGACCAAAAAGATCAAGATGTAATAATTCCAATGGTCTAGATGTAGTTACAACATTTTTTGATTTAAAAGATGATTTTGTATGCTTACCAAGTGCACAAGCTTTGCATTGAAATTCTTTTTCAAATTTTAACTTAGGAAGTCCTCTAACAAGGTTCCTTCTAGAGAGTTTAGCAATTGTACTCATGCTAGCATGTCCTAATTTTCTATGCCATAACCATGCACTATCATCTGAAGTCATAAAGCATGTTTCATAATTTTCTTCAAGAATTGTTAAATCAAGTAGGTAAATATTATCTATTCTAGCACCAGCAAACATAACATTGTTTCCATGAATCTCACAATGTGTAGAAGTAAAAATGACTTTAAAACCATTATCACAGAGTTGACTAACACTTAAAAGATTATACTTTAATCCTTGAACTAATGCAACATTCTCAATGCAAGGATTTTTACCAATAGTTCCACATCCAATAATTTTAGCTTTACTTTTATCACCAAATTTGACATAACCTTCTTCTTTTAAAGTAAGAGAGGAAAACTTGCCTTTATTTCCTGTCATGTGCCTAGAGCAGCCACTATCAATGTACCAATGTTACATTTCCAAGATACTCCTTAGCGGACACGAAATCGATTAACTGTTCTTAGGTACCCAAGCAACTTTGGGTCCTTGAGTGTTAGTAACATTAGGTAGGGTTCCTTTAGGCACCCATACTTTCTTTGCCTTAAAGGTTCCTTTCCTAATAGGACAAGCATTGATCACATGACCATTATGATTACAATAAAAGCATGTAATACTTGGTTGAGAAAAGGATGTAGCTTTAACAAAAAATTATTTGTATTTTCCGTATTTCATAAATCCATCATAACCAATTCCAGATTTTTCATTTGTGGATCTTTGATTCCCAAGAAGTATATCAAGTATTTCTTTTCCTTTTGTAAATTTAGTTAAATCTCTTGTCAAAGATTCAACTTTTGCCTCAAGAATTTTGTTTTTCTCAAGAAGTTGTTTACACACTTCTTTTGATCTTTGAAGCTCATCATTAACTTCCTTAAATAATTTCATTTGAGATTTGTAAAATTCATTTTCCTTTGAAGCCATACTCAAGGAAATATTTTCTGATTTTAAAGCACAATTTTCATGAACTAAAATTTTGCATTTCTTTTTAAAAGTTCTATATTTATCATATGTCTTCACAAATGCAAGTTCTAATTCATCAACATTAGAAAGTTCAAGATTTACCTCATTTTCACTATCTTCAATGTGTGAGCTTTCACCTTTTTCTTCAATTGCCATCATACAAGTGTTTGCCGCTTCTTTGTCACTTGTTTCATCATTTGATGAAGAGTCACTATCACTCCATGTTGCTGCCATTGCCTTTTTGCTTTTATCCTTTCTAAACTTGTTTTTCTTCTTCAATGTAGGACACTTTGCCTTAATGTGGCCTGGTTTGTTACAGTCATAACAAACTATTTCACTTGAATGATTTGGAGTCTTTGGAGCATATTTCTTTGTGAACTTCTTGTATTTGCTTCCACCTTTTCTAAATGCTCTTTTGAATCTTTTGACTATCATAGCCATATCTTCATTATCATCACTTGAAGCACTTGAATCATCACTTGAACTAGCTTTAAGAGCAACACTTTTCTTTTTCTCATCTACCTTTTCAGATATGAAAGCTATACCTTTCTTTTTCTTTTGATCACCTTCTTTCTCATCTTTCTTATAAATCATCTCATGTGCAATGAGAGAACCAATTAGCTCATCATATGTGTATTTTCTGAAATCCTTGGTGTCTTGAATAACAGTAGTCTTTGCTTCCCATGACTTTGGAAGAGATCTCAGAATTTTCTTTACAAGTTCTTGTTTCTCAAATCTCTTTCCAAGAGCTTTAAGTAGATTGACAAGATCTGTAAATCTGGTACTCATCTCAGCAATAGTTTCACCAGGTTTCATCTCAAATAACTCATAATCACGGATGAGGAGGTTTGCCTTTGACTCTTTTACCACATCAGTTCCTTCATATGTGACTTCTAGTTTGCCCCATATTTATTCTGCAGTTTGGCATCCTGAAACACGATTATACTCATTAATATCAAGAGCACAATGAAGAATGTTAATAGCCTTGTCATTTGTAGAAATTTTCTTCCAATCATTATCATCAAATTCAATTTCAGCTTTAGGAATTTGTACTGTTCCTTCACTGGTTTTATAAGGAATATAAGGACCATCTTTAATTATCCTCCAAGCATCAATGTCAATAGATTGTATAAAGTTTCTCATTCTAGTTTTCCAAAAGGAGTAATTTGTGCCATTAAAAAGTGGTGGTCTAGTGATGGAATAACCTTCAGCTAAGGGGGCAGGTATACCAGCAGAGTTTCTAGATGAACTAGCCATGTGTATGGATCACTCTAAGGCGTTTAATCCTCAAGCAAGAGAGACAAGCTCTGATACCAAATTGATGTCCCAAAATATGTCCAAGAGAGGGGTGAATTGGACTTTAAAAACAATTTTCGGTTCTTGCTCAAAACCTTTGAAAATTGCAGCTAGGTTCAACTCAATTGACTAATGTGAAATATAACAATACAGCTCTATTGACAAGTTGATTCAAAGTTAGGCTATATGCAATCAGTATACTGATCTAACAAATTATATCAGTATTCAGCAGAGATATCAGTATTCTGGATACGTTTTTAACACAGCAACTAGAGCAGTATACCATATATACTAACTGACAGCAGATCAAACAACAAGCAAATTATATCAGATATCAGCAAATTTAGCAGTAAACTAATTTTCTCAGTTTGCAGCAAGGTTAACAGTAAATGGTATCAACTTTCATATCAGCAAAAGCATATCAATCATAAAGGTAAAATGCATAAATGTAAAGAGCAAGGATTGAGAAAATGAACACTGAAATTTTTATAGTGGTTCGGCTCAACTAGCCTACATCCACTCTCTCAAAGATCCCACTTTGAGTCTTTACTTCACTATTCTTCTCTTTTAAAGGCAAGAGACAAAAAGCCTTTTACAAATCTTCTCACCAAAGCTTTTACAAGTAGCTTCACACTTCTACCAAGTGTTTTCCCAAACACTTTTCACAACCAAGCTTCAATAGGTGCTTGAATGACCTCTCATAAATGATAATAATGTGTTTAAAACTCACCCTCACTCAATACAACAGAAGCTATAAAGAAGAGTTGAGTAAATAAGCCAATGATGAGCAATAAAACAGTTTGAGCACTTTGAATGAAAGCTTTTATGATTTTGAATAGTGGAGAGACTTTCATTAAGTGCAAAATGGCCAAAGGAAGGTGTATTTATAGCTTTGGAACATTTTTTACCGTTGGAGAACTCATTTGAACGTTACAGATACGAATTTCAAGAAAATAGCCGTTATTTTATCGTTTTTTTCGATGTTGTGCAGAGTTGAGACAGTTAGCATACTTGAGAAAATAGCAAACCAGTTAACATACTAAAATAAGTAGCAAACCAGTTAGCATACCAGGAAAACTTTTCTGCATAACTTTCAAAGCTATAAAACTTTACACCAAATCATAGTCAAACACTTTTTAGGCCAATAATGATGTTTAAAAGAAAAATCTTTTGAGGGATTGAAAATAAATATCATTGACTTTTACTCCTCAATTCTTTTCACAAGTAATCCTAAAAATAAAACTTAACTTCTATACCATATGTACCTTCAATTCTGATTTTCAATGCAGCCTTAGAATGTAACCTTTTCTTCTTTTATCTCCTTTGATCCGTCCTGTGTTATCTTTAGAATATCATCCTTTCTTCAGAAGCACGAATCCATCATGAAATCCTTGTGTCTTTTTCTTTGAGAAGCACAACACTCAATACAATGTTAGTTTGATTCTAGTTGAGTTTTGGTATCATCAAAATCTATGCTCCTTTGAGCTTGTGGGGTCAACAAGCCCTTCTTACTTCTTAATTTCCGGCGAAATTTTCTAATCAGTTACTGGGAAAACATGAGTTCTGCTCTTTCAGCAACTTCAGCTACTAAAAGGTAAAATGACTAGCTCCTAAACTCTTATTTTGTAGACCAAATATATATATATATATATATATATAAATTCAAAATACCCTTTTGCAGGCTAGAAGGCAAGGTAGCATTAATAAATGGTGGAGCCAGTGGAATAGGTGAGAGCACTGCTAGGCTATTTGTCAAACATGGAGCCAAGGTACTCATCGCAGACGTTCAAGATGATCTTGGCCAGTCAATCTGCCTAGAATTTGACTCCCAAGAGACCATCTCTTATGTCCACTGCGATGTTACTTGTGACTCTGATGTTCAAAACGCTGTGGATACTGCCGTTTCCAGGTATGGAAAGCTCGATATAATGTTCAACAATGCTGGAATTTCAGGCAAACCGGAAGAAAAAATCTTAGCTACAGAGAATGAAGATTTCAAGAAGGTGCTTGATGTGAATATTTTTGGTGCGTTCTTGGGTGCAAAACATGCTGCTAGAGTAATGATCCCAGCCAAGAAAGGGTGCATACTTTTCACATCAAGTATAGTTTCTGTATGTTGCACGGATTGTCCATATGCATACATAGCATCAAAATATGCTGTGGTGGGAGTTGCCAAGAATTTATGCGTGGAGTTAGGACAGTATGGGATTAGGGTTAATAGTATTTCACCATTTGGGGTTGCAACCCCGATGGTGAAAAGTGCTTTTGGAATTTTGGGGAAGAAGGAAATTGAGGAACTTGTTTCATCAGCAGCGACCTTGAAAGGGGTGGTGTTGGAAGCTGATGATATTGCGCAGGCAGCCTTGTATCTTGCAAGTGACGAGTCCAAGTATATCAGTGGGATCAATTTGGCTGTTGATGGAGGTTACAGTCTTACTAACCCATCGTTTTCAATGGCAATGAAAAGCCTGTTTTCTTAATAAGATTGTGTTGAATCTGTGTGCTATGTTGCTCAAGATTCTTAATTTCCATGGTTTCTTCTTTTTTTTTTTTTTTTTAAAGGGCCAAACCACTTCAATAAGTGAAATTTTACTTTTTGTCCTTAATTTTCACTTTCAAGATTCTTAATTTTAGTGTTTGTCCTTGGTTGGTGTCTATGTAGAAGCGGTTGACATTGTGGGCCGGAGAGTGGTTTCAAGAATGGTCTTTTTTAATATCTTTTTTCAAAGATAAATAAGATTTCATTATTAAGAGTCGAATTACAAGGCCCACAGGGTAGGAATACAAATCCAGCAAGCTACAAGAAGCCAAGGTCCAAAAACAGAGGAACCTAGCTAGACTGCAGATAGCAACTAACCCAACAGCAAAAGAACCCAAGCCCATTACAATTGAAACCCTAGCAAGAGCAAGATCTCCAGAATCAGAGGAAGATTCAGCTAAAACAGAGCTGCACCATCTACTTTAACCAAGAAGGCTCCTTAACAAGCATCACCCAGAGTCTTTGAGCATGACGAACAAGGAGCTAGGAAACAGAAGCAAGATAAGCTCACGACCATGGAAATGGCAGAGACCACAAAGGAGGCTTGGCAGATCTTGTAGATAGTCTCATTCTCTTGCAGCCATCGAGAGACGGAAAAACCTTTCAAGGTGCTTAAAGTCCCAGAGATAACCAGCCTCAGAGAGCTCCAAGATCTCATTTGCATAAAAATACAGCGAAGGAACGACAATTACACACAGTCAGATCATTAAAATAATAATAATAATAATAATGGGTTTTCTTTGGTGGTCATGGAAGTTTTTTATTTGCCGTCCTATTTCGAATCAGCATATAAAAAAAGTAAATAATATAAAATATTATAAAATTAAAATATAATATTCATACGAAAGGCCCAAGGGCCGAAGGCCTAGTTACATCTACAAGTCTACTAGCCGGGTTACTAAGATACATCTGCCTTGCATTCATCACCTGCCATGGGGAAACAATCTCAATTAGAATTGTTTACTCTTAGTTTCTCCTATGCTTCTTCGTTAGCGCATCTTGGTCATTCTATGCTTATGGGTACTCATCTTTCGAAAGTGCCGCCGGCTGGAATCAACAGTTCGGCCATTCTATGCTCATGGATACTGTGTTATTCATTAGCTCTCTGTTTGTTTTCTTCCCTCTTTTCAAAAAATTTCTCCTATGCGACTTCCCAACTCATCCCTTGTTCATTTTGTTTTACTTGATTGCATACAACACTAATTAGAAAACCTTCATGTATAGAAGTCCAGACGAATTGGTTAGGTTGGCTTATTGTGTGTGAGAGAATGGCTCTACCAACAAGATTTTTGAGATTGTAGATTTAAAATTATAATTTTATAATTTTTTTTACTTAAAAATTATAGTATAAATCTAAATTTATAATATTCCACATTCAAAACTTGTATATTTAAATAGATTATTTTTTTAATTAATTTCAATTAATATTCAAATTTAAAACTTCATAATTTATAAATAGTTCCAATAGTACTGAATTAAAGACTTTATAGACTTTGATACTTGCATTCAATAATTCAATAATTAATGATATGTAAGGATTTTATTCACTAACAAACCGCATTTATAATTAAATCATGAACCTTTTCAATAATGAAAGTGAAAAAAAAAAAAGAAACAAACAAACAAAGATTAAAGTTTGGGATCTCAATTATAAAATTCCCAAAAGAATAAGAAGTGAGTTCCATGCTAACATTGTACAACTTGGATTTATATAATTGAACGCAAATCCAATTAAATAAGCAAGCTTACATTTCATGGTGTATTAAAATTCCATATCCATAAACAATTTTATTGATCAATACACAAGCACAAGTACAATACATATAGATATTTTTATCAAAATTTCATTTAACTTTTTTTAATATTTATTTTTACCCCTCAATGATAAATTTTTAGTTCCACCTCTAATCGTAATTATGGTTTGGTGTCTTCTGAATTACGGTAGGATTCACAATGCTGAACCCTCCATCCACCACAAGGTTTAATCCACTCACATAGTATGCATCATCACTAGCCAAGTACAGTGCAGCCTTAGCAATACCATCTGCCCTCAAAGTTTGTCCCTGGAGATTACCTGCCTTGCTTAATATTTCTTCTACCATTGGTATCATCGAAGCGTCTGTAATGGTAGTCATGCCTGTAACCACACCATAAGGTGAGATGCAGTTCACTCTTATACTGTATTCACCGAGCTCTGATGCCAAGTTCCTAGCAAAACCCCATATTCCACACTTGGCAGCTGCATAAGAATGGGTAGAAAGTCCAGCAATTGCAGTGCAGGCACTGGCAGTGAAGAGTATGCAACCTTTATGCTGGGGAATCATGACTCTCGCTGCATGTTTGGCTCCAAGAAAAGCACCCCCCAAGTTAACCTTAAGCATCAAGTCAAGGTCTGATTTTTTGGTGTCTAAAATACTTCCCAAAGAACGGTCCATGACCCCTGCATTATCATACATAATATCCAGCTTTCCATGTAATGATACAGTAGTGTCAATAAGGTTGATCACATCATCTTCATCTGATACATCACAGTGGATGAAGGTGACATTTTCTCCAAGCTTATCAGCTATTACTTTGCCTTGTTTGTCTTTGATATCTGCAACGACGACCCTGGCTCCATGTTCATGGAAAAGCTGCACCGTGGCTGCTCCAATTCCACTAGCACCACCGGTGATAATTGTCACCTTGCCTTCTAACCTGAAAATAGAATATCATCCCTCAAGTCTTATCAGAAGTTAATTAGTGGAGCAATCCAAACACATTTCAAATTGAACTAATTTCACGTATGAATAATGATGTAATTATTGGTAATTAATTACCTCTTGTGAGACACTACCTCAGAAGACTCACCCATCTTTTCGTACGTTGTGAACCTGGATTCCATCAAGAATAATAGGGGGAAAAAACAAAACTAAGGCTTGATTCGTGGATTGTGCTTTTCCCTTAACTAGCATTGGAATTTATAGGATAGAGATTGCGCAATTTGCAAAGAAATTATTATTATTAGGATAACTTACTATCATGTCCCTGCATTTTGTCAAAATTAACTATATTAGAAATCTAAGTATAACCTTAAAAGCAGGCATCGTGAGAGATTAGACTATGATGCCATGTTAGAAATTTAAGTCCAATCTTAAAATTCAGGTGTCAAGGTTAAAAGAGTTAAAAAGTTATAAAAAGATTCCAAGATCTATAAACAGGCAACATAGAATAAGAATGCCAAAAAGAATTTAGTTCATATTTTTTAAAAACTCAATAAAATATCATATATTTTGTAAAGACAAACTTTTATTAGTCCTTCTGTTAGATTTTTGTCAAATAAAACTTTAATCAATTCATTTTAACCTTATTTAAAAGGATTATTTTGTATGGATAGTTAAAATTATAGGAACTAAACAGTATGAATACTCGAGTACAGTTCTGAACACCTAATTTTTATCATTTAACACAAAAATTCAAAAGATTTATCATCAGAAAGTTGAGCTAACCTAATTAATAATTAGCAACTTCCTTAGTAGTTGCTCGCATCGATTTTCACCAGAAAATTTTTCATCAAAAAAAAAAATCCGGTAATTTATTATCCTCCACCTAAGATCAACGAAATTTTTTTTTTTTACACAATTTTTTTTTATATGCAAGATAATTTGTTATCCCCCACCTCGAAAATCTTGAAAAAAGGAGTGATTGCCGTCTATTTTGTGCCTCCTGTATAAGGGACCATTGTACTTAAATTCTTGGTTAATAGTTTATATCCCCACTTACAGAATATTCTTTATATATGTATCTATATTCTTTAATTTGGTTCTTGGAGTTTTGCCTTCTTTAATTTTTGTTTGTGTTTATATATGCTTATGTAATGGAATGTTGATGTTCAAATTGGATGCTTGAACATGAGAGACAAGTCTGAAAAGTAGCAATTAAAGACCGATTTCCATGTCTTCTAAAGTAGAAAGGCCAAAGGAGAATATTATACTGGATTAGAGGGTTGAGTAAGTTAGGGGTGGCCACGGTTCAGGAACCGCCGGTTACGGTTTCTAAACCGCTGGTTCAGGTTCAATGAAATCATGAACCTGAACTAAACCGCCATGGGACGATTTGGAAGACGGATCCTGAACCGCAGGTTCCGGTTCGAGCCCTGGTTTAAAACGGTTTAAAGGACGGTTCGAAAAATGACAGTTCAAGACGGTTTAGAGGACGTTTTGAAAGCGGTTTAGGGGAGGTTTAAGAGCGACTTAAAGGAAAAAATCTTATTGATTTAGAATTTAATTTATATTTGTAAAAATATTTTAATTTTTCTTAGAAATCTTTCAATCAAAATAAAATAAGAAAAAAAAGAATAAAAATAACTTATTTTTAAGAAAAATTTAATAAGCAAATACTTGAATTTATTAAAAAATTAGAGATGAAATTAATTTAAAAAAAATTAGAAAAATGTGCATAAACTTAATTTTGCCTATGTATCCCTTTAGGACTTAGATGAATCAAAATTTTCAATTATAAGTTGAGAGAAAAGAGATTGAGGTGGTTTGGTCATGTGAAGCGTAGACATAGAAAAGCTCCAGTTAGATAAGTAGAGCATATTGGGTTAAAGGATAGAAAGAAAAGAATAGGTTGACCTAAACTGACTTGGAAGAGAATAGTACAACATGACCTAGAAGTATTACACATTTCTGAGGATTTAACCCAAAATCGTTTAGAGTGAAAAAAAAGAATCCATATAGCCGATCTCAATAAATTTTTGGAATAAAAGTTTAGTTGAGTTGAGTTGAATTGAGTATTACTTGTCATTTTTTAAAAAATTATATGATAATTGATAATTAAAAAATATAAAAGAAAAAAAATCAGAATAGAGGGTATTGAAAATTTTATTGAAAATATAAAATAATAATAGAGTTATTGAGATAGTATTAAAAATTTCAGTGAGCATATAAAATAATAAAGTAGGAGAATTGTAAAAGTACTAAGAATTAAAAGGAGTGAAGAAAATAATTATTTAGAAAATTTGAGAGAAATTAAAAGAGTATTAAGAATTAAAGAGAGTGTAGAGAATAATTGTGTAGAGAATTAATGATATATATATATATATATATATATATATGAATTAGTAGTGAAGTGAGGCATTTATTAAAATTTTTTATATTTAAATCGCTGGTTTGCCCCGGTTCAAAACCGTCGATTTAATCCGGTTTGAAACCGACAGTTCACGGTTTCTAAAAAATATGAACCAAACCAAACCGTAGAAAGACAGTTTCAGTCCAATTCGAAGTCGGTTCTGGTTTTGACTAGTTTCAGTTCGGTTCCAGTTCAAAACTGGACCGTGACCACCCCTGGAGCAAGTTCCTACTTATAAATATTATATTAAATTAGATATTATTGAATTGAGTTCCCTTGGAATATGCATGATATTATTTATGTGAGATTAGTTGGAGATTGAATTTATCTCTTTAATGTGATATTTATATTCTCTAAAAAAGACTATTTATTTATATAACTGTATATGCTAATGTAAATTATGAGTATGGTTGAAAGAAGGAACCGTCTCGAGAAATTAAATCAATGAAAAAAATAATTTTCAATATGCAATAACCAACAGAGTAGAAAAAGAAAATAATTTTTTAAATAATAAATGTGTTATTTTTCTTTTGTTTAATATATTATATGATTGTGTAATTATGTATGTGCCTTAACTCATAAGCTTAAGAATCGTGCATATATAACATAACCAATCTCAAAATACCATGTGTTATTTCTATCAAGGAGAACTTGAAAGCCGAAGGGCAACAGATTGAAATAGTGTTGTACATCTCTTCAATAAGAAGAATAAGCTATGGTAAATTAAGAATCTGGGTACTGGAACATGTGGAATGATGGGTTATGAATGGTAAATCCCCCATCAATAAAAAGATTATGCCCACTAACATATCTACCCTCATCACTAGCTAGATATAGTGCAGCATTGGCAACGTCTTCTGCCTTAAGCGTCACACCCTTCAAGTTACTAAGTGAATTCATCACATTCTCTAGTCCCTCGTCGTCAAGCCCAACAAATTTTTTGGCTAAAGGCGTAGCAACCCCATAAGGGGACAAGCAATTCACTCTGATCCCAAATTGCCCAAGTTCAACTGCTGCATTTCTTGTAAGCCCTAAAACAGCATGCTTTGAGCAACAGTATGCATGAGAGGCCGCAGCACCTACACTTGAGCTCACACTAGCCGTGGAAATAATGCTGCCTCTACGTGCCGGAATCATGACACGGGCGGCGTGTTTAATACCAAGGAAAACTCCAGTCACATTAATGCTAAGAACGCGCTCGAAATCGGCCTTTTCATTGTCGATTATTCGAGGTTTGTTCTCATCAGCAATGCCTGCATTGTTGAACATTATGTCAAGCTTGCCATAGGTAGCAACTGCTTTGTCTACTGCATTTTTAATATGGGCCTCATCGGTAACATCGCAGTGGATGTAGGTGGAGTTTGATGGGCCTAGGGCTTGAGCCGCCGCATGGCCTAATTCGTCTTGGATGTCTGCAATCACAACTTTGGCTCCGTTGCGGGCAAAGACTTTGGCGGCGCATTCACCTATTCCACTTGCACCTCCTGTGATTAGGGCTACTTTCCCCTCTAGCCTGCATCAACATGTATATCAAAATACAAAAAAATATACGAGTTCTTGTGGAATTAATTCAAAAATTAAATATTTATTTATAATTTAAGAATTAATAAAAAAAAACTCTAGTCGTTTCCCTCTATTTATTTAATAAAAATATATCTAAATATATTTAATAAGCTATTTTATTTAATTATATATATAAATATATACACTTTTTTTTTTTCTTTCTATTTATTTTTTCCAATTTTTTGCTATATATATATATATATAAGGCACTGATCTAGTAACTAAACAGATTTCATAGCAATTAACAGATTGAAAGCACTGATCTAGTAACTAAATAGATTTCATAGCAATTAACAGATTGAAAGAACACAAATGATCATCGATTCAATAACAGACTCGTAAAAGATTCATCAGAAACAACCACCGCGGGAGGCGGTGTACATAGGTGGTTAAGCCACCAGCCGCGAGTGCCACAATCATCATCAAGGAAAGAAAAAAATGAAAGGAGAAGAAAAAGAAACATGAGATGATGAAGTTTAAAGTGACTTACCTTTTTGCAACTGCAGAGATTAATGAAGCCGCCATAGATAACTCTCTCTCTCACACTCATACATAGAGAGAAGGAGCTTAGTGAAGAACATATATTAGATCGAAAATGCCAAGCATTTAATTTAATAATGGAAGACAACTTTCTTTTTTGTTTTTTTTTTTAATATTAAAAATAGTGTTGGGTTGCGTGCATCTAATGATTTATTTGGATGGGTGGGGAAGAGTGATTAATAGAAGAATAAGGGAGGGTAAAAAAAGAGGAGGAAAAAGGTGAAGCAGATTATAATAAAAAAAAATTATGTTTAAAAAAAGTTGAATTAATAAAAAGATAAGGAAAGGTAATGTATATTTTTAATATTTAAAAATAGATAAAAAAAAATAAATAATTATTAGAAGTATAAAAATATTTTTTTAAAATTAGATAATTTATTAAATGAAAAGTTTATTATGATAAATTTTAAATTTATAAATAATAATGATTCATTATAAATAAATCATAAAATTAATAAATCAAAATAATAATGTATAAATTTAATAAAAATTAAATAAAAAATAGATTATTTAGAAAAAAAATGATAATTAAAATATAATAATTGAAACAAACTATTGAAAAAATAAATAAAAAAATAATAATTGAAGTATAATAATTACAGTAAACTATTTAAAAATAAATGATTGAAAGCAGAGAAACTATGTATGGCCATTTGAAAGAGAATACATTTATTTGTAGTGGTACGCTAGGTTTATTTTTAATGGATATAATTGAATTTTTAATAAAAAATTAAGGATACAATAGAAAAATAAAAAATAAAGTAATTTTCAGCTCTTACCTCCTCCTGCTTACATCCCAATTTGGGGTGTAAGAAAAATTGAGATTTGAGGAGTAAGAGAGAGTAAGCCTTACCCTTACTTACTCTTATCTTTTACTAATTCACTTTGTCCCAAACATGAGTATAACAGTTACTTATCCCTCTTTATCTTTATTTACCCTTCTCTCACCCCACCCAAACAGAGCGTAAGTCTCAGTTAGAATTAATAACTAATCAACTACTTGTTCAATGATGGTAATAAAAAATAAAATAAAAGCGAAATTAGTCTAATTCGATTTAAAATTATTTTGGTCAAATGTGTAGTTATTAGACCAACTCCAATTTAACTCTAAATTAAACTCATGTCTATTTGTATGCAGATAAAATCTCTTTAGAGTAAACTTAATTTTTTACATTCTTAAAAAAAATTATTTTTTTACATTAATCTTATATAGTTCTAATTTTTAAATTATTTAACGATATCTCCAAGAAAATCAAACATTAATAGGTTATTTATTAATTAAACTAATTTATTAGATAATATTTTTTTATATTATGCACTCAATGAAAGTGAATCATTATTATTACATAAGACAAAAGCAAAGCACCAACAAGTTGTCCGGTCGGCCATTTTTGTGGGTGTATGATTTCATCATATGACATTAACACTATTTTCTTATTTGTTCAAAAAAATTATTTTCTTAATTAATCTGAATTTTATATGATAATTAAACTCAAAAAATATTTATTTTAAAAAATTATTGATCATTAATCACAATCCTAATAGTTTAATAAAATCTCTTAATTTATTTCAATTAATGTATTCATGATTAATTTTGTATAATTTAACTGTATTATCACTTATAAATATTATATAATAATTTAATTTAACAAACTGTATAAAAAGAAATTCTTGTCATTGGTTGGTGATACTGCTGCTACTGTGTCACCTTTGCTTGTGCAGCCTCTATTTTTTTTTTTTTTTAATGCAGAAATGGGAGTAACATGGATATATATACACTCACGAATGTGCTTTGGGGCTCGCTCTTCCAATCTGTGAAGGATCCAAAAACATCACCTCCCTACAAAAATGAGAGATTCCTCATTTGTTTTCTTCTAACCTCCAAAATTTATTACAATTTTTTTAATTTAATTTTAATTAAAATTAAATTTAAAATTTGATAATTTAAAAATAATTTTAATATCATTAAATTAAAACTCATTCATTATTATTATAATTTTATTTCATGCGGCTGGTTTTTTTATAGCATTATGATGGAAATTCAGATTACCTACATGAATCAATTTGATGGAATTTTTTTTTATTTTTTAAATTAAAAAAAAAGGAAAGTATGACCATGTATATATAAATTGACAAAAAGGCCAAAGTCTTTATTAATAAAACCAAGACAGAAAACGGGAAAAAAATTGAACAAAAGAAGAGAAAAGGAGCAAAGTGGCCAACTCTATTAAATATGAAGGGTGTGCTGCTTTTACTCATGAACCTTTCCATAAATATGAAAAATTAGGATTAAAGGAAAAGAAGCACATATATATATATAATCAAAAGAATAAGTAATTATTGGTGAGCAAAATACTAGAATAATAACTAAATTTAAATAACGAGATATCATACTTTTTTAGAATGATTTCCTTAAATAGGGTGAGATAGGTTAAAATTCTGCTATATAAATTTAAATTAATGAATTTACTTTCTAATAAAACTATCGTAACTAATAATGAATTAATTCTAATTGCTATATAGATACACTCTTTAGTAAATTTTTCAGATATTGTTGATTCCAATGAGAGTAGCTTAAATATTGATGAATCAATTTCTTAATCTCAGCTACACAAGCGAGTTATCTGTCAGGACCCAACTTATGGGCCGGACCGGCATTAGGACCTGGGCCAGCCTAAAGCCCCCAAGGCCCGTAGTAAGCCTAGCTATTCATCAACCCAAATCTAAGGCCCATTTGGGCCCAATTTCAAGAATTCAATCGGACAGAGTCCGGCCATAAAATGAACCTTTTAACGGAGAGTTTTTAACTCACTCGACCTGTAAACACAATATATAATCAATTGGGGAGCTCAGCTCACCCTCCACATACTCATAATAGCATAAAGTCAAATGGGAGCTTAACTCCCTCATCCAGTTCAACATCCATGCATATAATAAGTTTACGGGTTCAACATGACAAATTATATTACAAATCCAAATCAAATAAATATTTCTAACACATGTGAAAATTTCTAGGAGTTACTAGAATTACACAAACATAAATAAATGACCTGCGAAGAAGAAAAGCAGGTTAACCACAACAATAATCCTCCTTTAGCCTGGAAAAATAATGAACAGGAGTGAGCATTCGACCCAGAGAGTAAAATATCAATTTTAACTATAATCTCTATAACTATCTAAAGCTAATGCACCCTGTAGAGTGAAATGCAACATCGTCAATATTTTCACGTCATAACAGCAAAAAGGTAATCTAGAGCACTCACACACCCGATAAGGTCAAATAATACATATATGGGAGCTGATCCCCTATACAGCCCTCTTAATCCAACCTGTGCCAGCGAATAACTCAAGCCGAACTTTCGCTTAATAAACCAAATCGGGGTCCCAGCGAAGAACTCAAGCCGTGTCTATCCCGAAGGACCGGGTCCCAGAGAAGAACTCAAGCCGTGTCTATCCCGAAGGACCGGGTCCCAGCAAAGATCTCAAGCCGTCTCTACCCGTCCTGTCCATAGCCAACACCATACCACACGCACGCCAACTCACGCACACTGCTCCAAATTACCACAACAATATCTATGGCACTTTAACAGTTGTGAATGCAACCTAAAACGTGCCTAGAGTTTAACTACATAGATACATATTTATAAGTGATGCATGGGCATGCTTGAACATATAATAATATCGAAATTACAATTAAAATTAATATTTTACTCACAGATTCAATCGAAGTCATTGTGGTGGCTGGGTGGAGGAGGAAGGCTGTCCCGGTTCACCTGACAATTTTATTACAATCATTTAATAAATTTGACTCAATACAAACTCAGAAAAAGATCAAAGATGTCCTAAGTTGTGCCGAAAATCCGGCAGAGTCTCCCCTATACCTACGATCTACCCAACCTGCAAAAGGGCTTAAAACGCATTTCTATATTCACAAACCATACACCCACAACTCAATCATATCACACATCCCCTCCTAGGCCCATCCAAACAGTCATCAATCATAATATGTAAAATTACAGTTTAGTCCTTATAATTGACCCTTTTTGCAAAAACTATCCAAATAAGCTCTAAAAATTCTAAAACTTTGTCCCGCAGGCCTTAGCAATATTACTAAGCTAACGCAAAAAGAATCATAATTTTCTGAGCTACCACAAATATTTTATAAATTTTTAATTCCATTCAAGTACTAGAAAATTAAGAAAAAGTAAGGTTCGGGTTTACCTATGCCGATTCTGATCTCGGGAACGCGTTCGGAACGTCTGACAATGGTGGGGTAGCCAAAATCTCGATCCAATTTTCGAGACTTTTTCGATAGCCTATCTGTCTGGTCGGAAATTTACAGACCGGGGCAACTGTCTAATTTCCACGAATTGAAGGTACCTACACGAAGCCCACAACACGGGGGTTAGTATATAATTTTTACGAAATTTTCTAAGCTCATTTAATGCTCGGAAAAACACTACAAAATTTCATGGGACCCATCAAAAAACGGTGTCAAAAAATTTTGAAATTTATATTGCCGTGAAGCTCTCGACGAGTGGAGCGCTCTGGTACTCTCAGTTTTCTCTTGGGGTTCACGGTTTGCGAGAAATCTAGCCTAAAAATCAAAATGGGTTAAAAATTCCCGGACAAAAATTAGGCAAACCGCTCGATGGATTTTGGTGTTCTTGGTGTCTATAGAAAGCCCTCAAGGTGTAGATGGTATTTGACACAAGACCCGGCCCAATCGGTGGCCGAATCTGCCAAATTTCGGTCGGGAAGCTGAAATGGTGTGTGCGCGCAAGTGGGTCTTCGCGCGAGTTTTTCGACCTCCTGGAGCGTTGGCCGGCCGTGGGGAGGCACTGTGGCGGTGCGCCAGCGAGGTGGGGAAGGCTGTGTGGTGGCAGCGCAGCCTAGGGAGGAGGGAGGAGAGAGAAAACGAGAGAGAGAGGAAGAGAGGTCGGGCGCGCGGCGGAAGGGAGAAGAAGAAAAAGAAAGGCCGGTCTGATTCGACCGGTCCAATTCGGTCCTGATCGATTCAGCCGGTCCGATTCAAGATACAAAATTTTAAATTTTTACTCTGCCTTGGGACCGAAAAAGAGGCCCAAAAATTCTGAAAAAATTCTAGAAAACTTAGAAAAATTCGTAGAGTCCAAATATATTTTTAGTTTTGCCACGTGGTCTTTAAATTAATTTTTAAAAATCATCAAAGTTTTATATTTTCGAAAAATTGAACCCGATTTCTAAAATCTGAAAAATTTCAAAATAATTTCCTAAAATTCAAATAAAATAAAATAAAATATTAATATTTACTCATAAAATAATAAATTTAAAATTAGGGGTGTTACATTCTCCCCCCTACAGAAAATTCGTCCTCGAATTTTACACAAGGCAGAATAAAATACAGAATTACACATTGAATAGATAAGGGTACTTACTACGCATATCCCGCTCTAACTCCCAGGTGCACTCTTCCACTGACTGACTCCTCCACAAAACCTTAACCATAGGAATCTGTTTTAATCTTAGCTGCCTCACTTGGTAGTCCACTATAGTTACAGATTGCTCCTCAAACGTCAGGTTTTCTTTCAGCTCTATTACATCCGGCTATAGCATATGAGAAGGATCAGGTATGTATTTCCTGAGCATGGAGATGTGAAATACAGGATGAACATGAGAAAGGTTGGGTGGTAACTCCAACCGGTAGGCAACTGCTCCAACTCTATCAGTAACCTCAAAAGGTCCAATATACCGAGGTGCCAACTTGCCCTTCTTTCCAAATCTCATGACTCCTTTCATCGGAGAAACCTTCAGGAATACATAGTCGCCTATTGCAAACTCTACATCCCTCCGTCTGGGGTCTGCATAACTCTTCTGCCTACTGAAAGTTGTTTTCAGTAGTTCCCTGATTAAAGGAACTATCTCTGAAGTGTACTGCACTAGGTCTACATCATGCACCTTCGCTTCTCCCATTTTCGTCCAACACAGAGGAAACCTACACTTTCTGCCATATAATGCCTCATAGGGTGCCATCCCTATGCTGGAATGATAACTGTTGTTGTAGGCAAACTCCACCAACGGTAACTGATCATCCTATTGACCTCTAAAATCCAAAACACACGTGCGAAGCATGTCTTCTAGTATTTGGATTGTCCTTTCGGACTGCCTGTATGTCTGAGGGTGGAAAGCGGTACTAAAGTTCAACTGTGTGCCAAGTGCATCCTGCAACTTCCTCCAAAATCGAGAAGTGAACTGGGGCCCTCTGTCAGATATTATGAAAGCAGGAACTCCATGCAACCTGACAATTTCTCGAATATAGAGCCGGGAGTACTATGCCACAGAATATGTTGTCTTCACAGGTAAGAAATGAGCTGATTTAGTCAGACGGTGTACAATTACTCATATCGAATTATATCCCCGCGTGGTACGAGGTAACCGAGTTACAAAATCCATAGTAATCATTTTCCACTTCCATTCTGGGATAGGGAGCTCTTGCAGCTTCCCTGACGGCCTCTGATGTTCAAATTTTACCTTTTGACAAGTCAAGCACTTGGACACAAAGTCTGTTATGTCTCTCTTCATGCCATTCCACCAATAACTTTCTTTCACATCATGGTACATCTTGGTGGAGCCTGGGTGGATATTGTACAGTGTATAGTGTGCTTCTCGCATGATTTCATTTTTGAGATTGTCCACATCAGGCACACATATCCTGGAACCTTGCATAAGGGCGCTATCATTGGCAAATCCAAACTCATCACCTTCACCCTATTGTACTTTTTCTATGATCTTCATCAATTGTTGGTCTCTGTGCTGGGAAACTCTAACTCTGTCTTGCAGGTCTGGCCTCACTGAAAAATGAGCTAACAATACCCCCTCATCTGAAAGATCTAAGATCAGACCTTGATCCATCAACTCATGTACTTCCTAAATCAACAGTCTCTTCTCTGCTGATATGTGCGCCAAGCTGCCAGAAGATTTTCTGCTCAAAGCGTCTGCTACTACATTGGCCTTCCCAGGGTGGTACTGGATGGTACAATCATAGTCTTTCAAAAGCTCCATCCATCTCTTCTGTCTCAAATTTAAATCCCTCTGTTGCAAGATGTACTTCAAGCTCTTGTGGTCGGTGTATATCTTGCACACTTCACCATATAGGTAATGTCTCCAAATCTTTAGTGCAAAGAATATAGTCACCATTTCCAAATCATGAGTAGGGTAGTTCTGCTCATGCCTCTTTAGCTGTCTTGAAGCATAAGCCGCTACTTTTCCATTCTGCATTAAAAAACACCCTAAGCCAACTCTGGAGGCGTCACAGTACATGGTATATCCTTCACCACTCATCGGTAGTGTCAACACAGGGGCGGTGGTTAGACACTCCTTAAGCTTCTGGAAACTCTTCTCACAATCATCTGTCCAAATGAATGGAACATTCTTCCGAGTCAACTTAGTTAGGGGAGCTGCTATCCTGGAAAAATCTTGCATAAAACGCCTATAGTAACCAGCTAGGCGCAGAAAACTTCGCACCTTAGTGACTATTGTAGGCCTAAGCCAATTAGTTACAGCCTCAATTTCCTTGGGATCCACTTGAATGCCTTCACTAGAAACCACGTGTCCCAAGAATGAGATGCTTTCTAGCCAAAATTCACATTTTAAAAATTTGGCATATAGCTGGTGCTCCCTCAAAGTCTGCAACACCATCCTCAAATGCCACACGTATTCTTCCTCGGTCCGAGAGTATACCAAAATTTCATCTATGAATACGATGACAAAACGGTCCAGGAATGGCCTGAATACCCTGTTCATCAAGTCCATAAAGGCTGCTGGTGCATTAGTGAATCCAAAAGACATCACCATGAACTCATAATGACCATATCTTGTCCTGAATGCTGTTTTGGACACATCCTCATTCCTGATTCTCAACTGATGGTAGCTTGCTCGCAAGTCTATCTTGGAAAAGAATCTAGCTCCTTGGAGCTGATCAAACAGATCATCGATCCGAGGAAGTAGATACTTGTTCTTCACAATCACCCTGTTCAGCTGTCTATAGTCAATGCACAACCTCAATGACCCATCTTTCTTTCTCACAAATAAAATAGGAGCACCCCAAGGTGAAGTGCTCGGACGTATGAAACCCTTATCCAAAAGCTCCTGTAGTTTCTCTTTTACCTCTTTCAATTCTGCTGGTGCCATCCTGTAAGGCGGCATTGATATGGGGTTTGTACTCGGAACAACATCAATGCAAAACTCTATTTCCCTTCCTGGTGGCAACCCTGGAAGCTCCTCAGGGAAGACATCCATGAATTCGCTGACAACAGGAACATTTTCCATGTTGACACCTTCTATAGATGTATCTCTCACCAATGCCAAATACCATTGACATCCACGCCTCAACATTTTTTTAGCACTAATTGCTGACACCAAATTATATGGAGTCACGCTCCTGTCACCATTAAAGCTAAACTCTTCCACACCAGATATGTGGAAATACACCTTTTTGTTCCTGCAGTTTAAAGTGGCATAATGAGTTGCCAACCAATCCATTCCTAAGATTACATCGAAATCCATTATTGGTAGAGGAACCAAGTCTGCTGGGAGAATCTTTCCATCCACTACTACTGGGCTACCCGAAAAAACCATATCTACATCTATGTTGTCACTAAGCAGGGTAGCTACAGACAAAGGACATTCTAAAGTTGTAAGGTTCTTACCCAATCTCATGGCAAACACTGGGGAGACAAAGGAGTGCGTAGCACTCGGATCTATCAAAACATGAGCCTCATAGGAACAGATTAGAAGAATACCTGCCACAACTACATTGGAAGCCTGAGCATCCTGGTGGGTCAGGGTGAAAACCCGAGCTTGACCCCTACCCTGCATTGCAGAACTCTGATATTAACTTCTACCTCCTGATCTGCCTCTAAATCCACGTCTCCCTTGTCCTCGGCCCTATTGGCCACTAAACTGACTGCCTGCCATGTTGGAAGCACCAAGATACAACTGACGAGGAACATTTGCAACAGAACCCTATGACCCCATCTGTGGCTCGCTGAACATGGGGCATTCCCTAGTAAAGTGACCTGGTTGGCCACACCTGAAACATACTCCTGTACCTATCAGACAAGGTCCTGAATGTCCTCTTTCACACTGTGCGTAAGGTACCAAGGAGGATCCTGAACAGACCCAGAACTGTTGTATCCCGAACTGTGACCATTGCTGGATCCGTACCCTAGTCTGAATCCTCTAGATTTGTGTCTAAAACCACTCCTCTTGTTCCTACTTTTTCCTCTGTAATTACTTTGGCCTCCACTATCCGGAGCACCCATGTGGGGAACACCTGAAGAACCCTCTGCTTTATTTTTCTTTGCTCTTCTACTGTCATCTCCAGTGTAGCTAATCTCAATCTGTCGGGTTCGATCAACTGCCACATCAAAAGACTGATCTGACATCATGGCCAGGTTTGCATACCTCCTGTCCAGCCCCTTTAGGAACCTTTTCACCTTCATACTTTCTGTAGCCACTGATGTTGTCACACCTTACCCCTCTGTAAGGCATAACATGATCCCATAGAATACCTAATGAACTACTGAACTTCACCTATCGATAACTTATTAAGTACCCTACAAGGGATTTTAAAACAATTTTCTTACTTTCAAAAGGGGTGAGCATTTTCTACTAGGTATTAAAACATTTAATTAGAGTTTGAAAACTAGTTAAAATTTTTATCCCATTTTATTTTTTCCCAAATTTTATAAAAATTTTGACGGAGTGCTGTCTGTATTTTGAGAAAAGAGTTCTTCAAATACCTGTAAAAAGCACTTCCAATGATTTTTCTCAACAACTTCATCAATTCAACATCCATCCCAATCAATTTCAACATCATTTTTCAAATTCCAAACTTCAACATCATCAAAATACTACTAATTAATTTCATTTAAATTAAAATAAAATATTTTCATTCATATGTAATTAAAGATAAAGCAATTTATATACATCATTACAAAAATTTACATTAAGAAAAATCTAAACTAAAATTTATTACAAGTTTTATACAATTCTATACAACTGCTCATGACCATTTTCTACATTTACATACATTACATACATCAAAATAATTTTTACAATCAGGGTATAAAATATACCTAATAACCTTCAGAGTAGGTAGCTCCTCAATTCTCAGCAGCTCACTCTGCTGCTCCTCTAGTCTCTATATCTGCGACAGCAATAACAGCCATCGCTGAGTACTGGGACTCAGTGGTGCACAACATACTAAAATAACCTTTATGCAAAATTTAAATCATACTTATTCAAAAATTAAACTGAACATGAAATATAAATTCAAAACATGATTATAAGATTTTAATCCAAACAATTTCATTTCGAAAGCCTCAAAACAAATTTCATAAAAACATACAGTTATATCATGCTATTTGAAACAAATATCATCTCAATAGCCATAGGCTAAGGAGAAGTCACATCACAAGGCTAGCTAGCACAAATATATGGGAACCCATTCTTTTTTTTCTTCTACTAGCGCACATCTCAACACTTCAATCAGAGAAGGAATCAAAATTCGAAACTGATTTCCCCCACTAGTCATGCTAGTGAGATATTCAAATATATGGTCATGACACTGTGGTTTCAAAACTATCTTAATAATTTACTAAACATTTATTGCCATTTCAAACATAAACAATTAATCTTTCAACGATTTAAATCAAAGGCATAATAAACATTTCAAGACAATGGTATCACAATGTAATATTTCAATTCATTCAAAACAATGTGCAGAAAAAAATTTACAGAAATTCTATATTGTGCACAAACCTTATACGAGTCGCCTCTTGGCCTTGACTCGACACCTCGGATTCTTTCCCGGTATTCTTCTTCACTGAAACACACAATTTCACAGTGTTTCAGTATCATAACTTATCATAAATCCAAAAATAATTTCAAATTTACTTTTACCTAGCTTTAATATGCTAAAATTGACGTTCTTTAAAATTTGTGTTTCGAGGTTACTATTCATAACACTATTCAAGTCAATTTGTTGACTTTCTAAGGCTTAATAGGTATGGGAATTCTAATTTCACCCACATACTACATTTTGGTTACTAAATTTATTGGTTTTGGTTGTTTACTCAAATTCTAAGTCTTTTAGGCAAATTTGTAAATTTTCAGTTTTGGTATCTTATGTTGCACTATTCCATTGGTCATTTGGCTGTTAGAATTTGGCTAAGTATTCTTCATAGAAATTGTTCCTTATTGTCTTAACTTTATTCTCCTTTTTGAATGACTCCATTTGGAGTTTTTTAGCTCAAGTTATAGCTATTTGAATCATGGCTGCTGAATTGGACTTACCCAGATTTCTGGGTAAATTTTTGGGTTCTGGTAGTTTTAGGTCACCAATTTTGGGTGGCTAAATGACTTAGTTAAGGGCATAATTTGGGTTTGTGTTCTTCATGAAAGTTTAGGTCTATATCTCAGCTTTCTACTGGTAAAATTTCAGGTCATTTAGACTTGCCTAGCCCAAGTTATGGCCAAGTGAACAAATATCATTTGGTCATTTTTGTACAGGGCAGAACACTCACATCCGGATTTGTCCAATTTGTTCACTATGCTATGGTCACTTTTTGGGCATGATTCCTGAATGAAAAATGTGTCATTTTGTGTCTAGTTTCATTCCCAATTGGCCTCACACCAATTGGGTTAGTAAATTTTCAGTTTTGGTCCCTAAAAGGGAGCTTGGTCATGCTGCCTGCAGCATGTATCTAATCAATCCGAATTTAAACCTAATTTTGACATTTCCAACATACCTCAATTGGTCACAAATGACCATTTTTCAGCTTAAACAAGGTCAAACACACCATTTGACCAATTCTCCAATTTTTTGTCTTCCAAAACCCTAGGTCCAAACCCTAGGTCCAAACCCTAATTCATCAATTTGTTACATTTAATCAATTCAACACATATACACATACTTCCTCAACTCAATCAAGCTTAGATACACTTTTAATTCAATCAAAACACATGCATACTCATATCAAACCCTAGCTGGCCGAAATTACCCAAGTCCTCCAACACTTATTTTCATTTCATTTTATGTTAATTTCTAAGTTCATTACGCTAAAAACACAAGAATTAAACCAAAAGTTTCAAGTTTGGATCACTAACCTTAGTGCAGAATTTTCTTTCCTCTTTAACTTCCTCCTTTCTTCTTTCTTTCTCTTGAATCTTCTTTTCTAATTGCCCAAGAAAAAATTTAGTTATGGTAGGATAATTTTTTATGGTGTGATTTTCTTATCTTCAAGCTCAAAGATGAGCTTTAATGGAGTTTTGGTAAGGGAGAGGTGAGAGAGATGGCTCACGGAAAACTTGAAGAAGATGACACTTTTTGATTTTTTTTTCTTTCTTTTATGTATTTTAACCCTTATGGAAGACCACAAATTATCCTAAATTAATTTTTTTAATTATAATGTTTATTGCATCATGCATGATGTCATGCATGATGTCATCACTTTTCACTTTTTCTTTTTCCTTTTTTTTATTTATTTTTTCATTAGTTCTTTAATTTAATTTCCGATTCCGAAATTTTCTTTTCTCCGATTTTATTTGACAGTTAGGTCAGGAGTCAGCTCTAGGGGTGAATTGACCAAATTGCCCCTCGCCAATTTGACCTGGTTTGTAAAAAATTCAATATTTCTTTCGGATCCCTGACCTAATTATTTGACCTGCTTAACAATTCTTTTTCATGCTTTTCTCTTTTCCACTGTGTTCGCAATAGTCCTAAGGACCGCAACATCACATTTTATGGTTCGAAATTTGAGTTTACATCTACCTCGCAGTCCTTCTCGAGAAGGTCACCCATCGCTGTGACTCTCAGCTCATTTAACTTCTTATGTTCTATTTTTCTTATTTATACTTAACTAATTGACAATTACTAATTATTTGTGTTTAGGACTTATCTAGTTGTCTTAGATGTTATTCTAATCCCCTTAATTATCCGGACCAACACTGGTCACTGGAATAGTGAAATATACCAGCCTATGCAAATAGGGGTGTTACAGCTGTAGGGGCATATCTGCTCAGTTCTAGAAATTCTGTAGCATATTCATCTATAGACCTGTCATTCTGCCTTAAGGCCTCAAAGGCCCACTGCTTTTGATCTCTGAAACTTTCTGGTATAAACCGGTTGATAAATAATTCCACAAACTGGGTCCATGACAAACCTTCCATCCGAGGTAATATGTAGTCATTCATCCATTGTCTAGGCATAGGCCCCATGACATGCTGCACACACTCTATGAGCCTCCTATCAGTCAACTGCAACTCCATCCCTGTCTGTTTGCAGGAATCCAAAAACCGATAAGCATCATCTGACACATCATAAGTACCCGGCACCAATTTCTTGAAATTAATTATCTGTTTGTAAGGTTTCCCCCTTGGTGCGATGGACTGTTGCTGTTGGGGAGGGTGGACCATATACTGTGCCATCATATCGATGGTTCTCTGCAAACCAGCTAGAGTAGCTGCCATTGGGTCCATGGAACCCGGGGCCACAAAAGACTGTTCCTGAACTGGTGGTGGCTGCTCCTCTACTTGAGCAGCTCTAGGCCTCCTACCCCGCCTTCTCGGGGCAGGTGCCTCATCTTGTGCCGACACCTCGTCAGGCACATCTGGTTCTGGTGCAGTGGTAGCTCTCCTGCTTCTTCGCATTTTCCTGAAATTCAGCAGCATTAGCCCATAAAATTTCAAAACTGCATATTACACAGCTCTATAGACTCATATTTACACACAATATATGAAGCAGAAACTAGAAGCAAAGATGACAATGCAAAACGAATGTGGACCCTATTTTCCTCATGTGACTCCTATTAGACTCTTCCCAATACTTTAGACAAATATTCCCTATGAATCTGGAGCCTAAGCTCTGATACCACATTTGTCAAGACCCAACCTATGGGCCGGACCGGCACTAGGACTTGGGCAAGCCTAAAGCCCCCGAGGCCCGTAGTAAGCCTAACTATTCCTTAACCCAAATCTAAGGCCCATTTGGGCCCAATTTTAAGAATTCAACCGGACAGAGTCCAGCCATAAAATGGACCTTTTAACGGGGAGTTTTTGACTCATCCGACCTGTAAACACAATATATAATCAATTGGGGAGCTCAGCTCACCCTCCATATACTCATAATAACATAAAGTCAAATGGGAGCTCAGCTCCCTCATCTAGTCCAACATACATGCATATAATAAGTTTACATGTCTAACATGGCAAATTATATTATAGACCCAAATCAAATAAATATTTCTAACACATGCGGAAATTCTAGGAGTTACCAGAATTACACAAATATAAATAAACGACCTGCGAAGAAGAAAAGTAGGTTAACCACAACAATAATCCTCCTGTAGCCTGGAAAAATAATGAACAGGAGTGAGCATTCGACTCAGAGAGTAAAATATCAATTTTAACTATAATCTCTATAACTATCTAAAGCTAATGCACACTGTAGAATGAAATGCAACATCATCAATATTTTCACGTCATAACAGCAAAAAGGTAATCTGGAGCACTCACACATCCGATAAGGTCAAACAATACATATATGGGAGTTGATCCCCTATACAGCCCTCTTAATCCAACCTGTGCCAGCGAAGAACTCAAGCCAGACTTTCGCTTAATAAACCAAATCGGGGTCCCAGCAAAGAACTCAAGCCGTGTCTACCCCGAAGGACCAGGTCCCAGTGAAGATCTCAAGCCGTGTCTACCCGTTCTGTCCATAGCCAACACCATACCACACGCACTCCAACTCACGCACACTGCTCCAAATTACCACAACAACATCTATGGCACTTTAACAGTTGTGAATGCAACATAAAATGTGCCTAGAGTTTAACTACATAGATACATATTTATAAGTGATGCATGGGCATGCTTGAACATATAATAATATCGAAACTACAATTAAAATTAATATTTTACTCGCAGACTCAACCGAAGTCATTGTGGCGGCTGGGCGGAGGAGGAAGGCTGTCCCGGCTCACCTGACAATTTTATTACAATAATTTAATAAATTTGACTAATACAAACTAAGAAAAAGATCAAAGATGTCCTAAATCGTGCCGAAAATCCGGCAGAGTCTCCCTTATACCTAAGACCTACCCAACCTGCAAAAGCGCTTAAAACGCACTTCTGTATCCACAAACCATACACCCACAACTCAATCATATCACACAGCCCCTCCTAGGCGCATCCAAACAGTCATCAATCACAATATGTAAAATTACAGTTTAGTTCTTATAATTTACCCTTTTTGCAAAAACTACCCAAATAAGCTCTAAAAATTTTAAAACTTTGCCCCGCTGTCCTTAGCAATATTACTAAGCTAATGCAAAAAGAATCATAATTTTCTGAGCTACTACGAATATTTTATGGATTTTTAATCCCATTCAAGTACTAGAAAATTAAGAAAAAGTAAGGTTCAGGTTTACCTATGCCGATTCCGATCTCGGGAACGCGTTCGGAACATCTGACAACTATGGGGTAGCCAAAATCTCGACCCAATTCCGAGACTTTTTCGGTAGCCTGTCTGTCTGGCTGAAAATTCACAGACTGGGGCAACTATCGAATTTTCGCCAATTGAAGGTACCTACATGAAGCCCAAAACTCGGGGGTTAGTATATAATTTTTACGAAATTTTCTAAGCTCATTTAATGCTCGGAAAAACACTACAAAGTCTCGTGGGACCTACCAAAACATGGTGTAGGAAAATTTTGAAATTTATATTGCCGCGAAGCTCTAGACGAGTAGAGCACTCAGGTACTCTCGGTTTTCTCGTGGGATTCATGGTTTGCGAGAAATCTAGCCCAAAAGTCAAAATGGGCTAAAATTTCCCGGATAAAAATTAAGCAAACCGCTTAATAGATTTTAGTGTTCTTGGTGTCTATGGAAAGCCCTTGAGGTGTAGATGGTGTTTGACACAAGACCCGGCCCAATCGATGGCTGGATGGCCGGATTTCGGCTGGAAAGTCGAAACGGCGCGCGCGCAGGTGGGTCTTCACGCGCGTTTTCTGGCCGCCTGGAGCATCGGCCGGCCGTGGGGAGGCACTGGGGCGGTGCGCCGACGAGGTGGGGAAGGCTGGGTGGCGGTGGCACGACCTGGGGAGGAGGGAGGAGAGAGAAAACGGGAGAGAGAGGAAGAGAGGTCGGGTGCGCGACAGAAGGGAGAAGAAGAAAAAGAAAGGCCGGTCCTATTCGATCGGTCTGATCCGGTCCGGTTTGATTTGGCCGGTCCGATTCAAGATATAAAATTTTGAATTTTTATTCTGCCTTGGGACCGAAAACGAAACCCAAAAATTTCGAAAAAATTCTAGAAAACTCAGAAAAATTCGTAGAGTCCAAATATATTTTTAGTTTTGCCACGTAATCTTAAATTAATTTTTAAAAATCATCAAAGTTTTATATTTTCGAAAAATCGAATCCAATTTCTAAAATCCGAAAAATTTCAAATAATTTCCTAAAATTCAAATAAAATAAAATAAAATATTAATATTTACTTATAAAATAATAAATTTAAAATTAGGGGTGTTACATTATCTGCATATTCTCCAATGTTATTATAAGATTGAAGAAAATGTATTTATAATTATTTAACATAATAAAGAAGGGCCTAGAAATGTGAATGAGACTCTCACATACCTTGCAAAGAACAAAAGGATTAAGGTAATAGCAAAGAAGATGAAGTTGATGAAATCAAACCAAATTTAAAAATTGATTGATTTATCTATTGGACAGATTAAAAAGCTACAGCGAATAAATATGTTCTCAAAATCAAACATAAGGCTAATGGTAATATCAAAAGGTACAAAGGTCACCTAGTTGCTCTAAAGGGTATAAACGACAAGGAATTACTTATGAGGAAATTTTTTCACTAAATGTGAAATTTATCTCAATTAGGCTAATTTTGTCTATTGTAGCAAGTTTGGTCTACAATTACATCAAATGTCTGGAATTACATCAAATTAACTCTTAATAGAAAATTAGAAGATGAACTCTATATAATATTGTCTAGTTAAGGGCATAAAGTTTGCAAACTTGTAAGATCAATATCATGCAGAAATGGCAATAAGACGAGTTGGGGGTGGAATCACTCTCCCATCCCTACCCTATATAAAATCGAGGCTGAGGCGGGAACTTTCTTATCGGGGAACAAGATGGGGAAGGTTTCCTGCAGGATTTTTCTTTTTTTATTTTATTTTTTTAATTTCAATATATCATTATAAATATAATTTTATTTCTTTAAAAAATAAATTTTAAGTTATAAACATAATTTTTAAACATAATTTTAATAATTTACATATATTTTTTAATTATAATATTTAAATACCCAATATATAAAACTAAATTAACTTTTTAATAAAAATAATAATATATCATAATAGTGCATTCGAGGTGGGGAAAAGGACTTCCTACCTTGCACAATATCGAGGTCAAAGAAATTGATTAGGTATGGAGCGAGTTCTGAGAACAATTATATCCTTAAATTTATGGCCTTAAACAACCTATATTTGATTTCATAATTTATCATATAATTGATAAAGTCCATTGGGTATATACAAAAAAAGTAAGTTTTTGATTTTATTATTGTATTTAAATGATATGCTAATAGCTAATAATAACAAAAAAAATAAAAGAGTGGTTATCATTTAAATTTGAGATGAAGGATATGAGTAAAGCTTTATATACCATTTTTTAAATACTTGTAATTACAAAAATAAAAAACCAGAGGAAAAACAGTTAAGAGAATGCATACACCATACTCTTTTCTTGTTGTAGATATCCTTCCATTCGAGCTACTCTTCTGCTAAATTTTATTAAATAAGCAATTCAATTTTATTTGATAAAATATTCTGGAAAAATATAACTTGTATTATCTGGCTAAGATTTGTTCATTAAATTTCTCTAAAACATCCATTTTATGATGGAACATTTTAAGTTGAAAAAACAGATCAAGTATCCTGCTACTGTTGCTATTTCGTAATTGGATGCCAATGCCTTTAAGACTATATGAGGCTTTATATTCACTTGCTCCTTCTGTGATTAAAAATATAAAAATCAAATGCATTCCTATTGTCAATTATTTTCAAGTTTGTATTTACTTATACCTAGCCTAGCTTAGTACATTTGTTAAAAGTACATTATTTACCTGATAAAATCACGTTCAAAATTTCTATTCTCTCAGTTTTCTTACTTACGAAAAAGTATGTATATTTATAGATTATTATCATAATTTTTTTACATTATTTTTTTTCATATCTTTTGTAGGAATAATCATTGGTGGATGTAGCTTAAAAAAGGGGCCAAGTGATCCTCTTTTCTTTTAAAATATTTTTTATGTATACATAATTTTATTTGTTAATCCCTTACAAATTTAATTATAATATTTTTTAATAAAATTTAAAATTAATTGAGATAAAAAAAAATACTGTGCACTCAAAATTTTATTAACTTTTAAAATTTTAATATAAATTTTTTAATAATTGACTTTCTCAAAATAAAATTGTATAATTATACATGTGATAAATAGATAAATGATTTTTAATTTTAATTATATATATATATATAATGATGTATTTTTTTATAATTTTCAAAGGTTGAGTTCAATTATAAGAAATTAATGCTATATTTTTAATTTTTTTTGAAAATATTGTAATGCCATTTCCTGGCCCACTGGATAGTATTATTCGCTTTGAACTATTGGGCATTACGGTTTTGTCCCTTGGACCCTTTTTTTGAGACCCAAAAGAGCACTATGCAAGTTAGGAGACTTGACACTTATATGGCCCTTCACTTTCTCCTCCCTTTTCGATGTAGGACTTGGTTCATTCTTACCCCTTGCCCTAGACCTCAAGCAATGCCCAGTCCTTTACCGCAACATTCTCTACGTGACCACTGTCATCCCGAAGAGACGGGTTGTTACAGGCCCACCAGCTTCCACCTGGTTTGTTCCCGAACCACACCATATTGAGGGAGGTCAGCTTTGATACCATATGTAACGCCCCCTCCTGGCCCACTGGATAGTATTATTTGCTTTGACCCACTAGGCCTCACGGCTTTGTTCCTTGGACCCCTTCTTTAAGGCTCAAAAGTGCAAATGTAACACTCCTAATTTTCAAATAATTATTTTATATGTAAATATTAATATTTTATTTCATTAAATATTATGAGAATTTATTTGGAATTTTTCTAAATTTTTAGAATCAGATTTGACTTCCTTGAAACAATAAATTTCATTAATTTTTAAAAATTTATTTAAAGACTACATAGCAAAAATAAAAATATATTTAGACTCTAAATTTTTTTTAGAATTTTTGGGTCTCGTTTTTTATCCCAAGACAGAATGAAAATTTAATTTTAGGTATCCTAAATCGAACCGGTTGAATCGAACTGGACCAAATCAGACCGGTCTCTTTTTCTTCCTCCCTCCCTTCTTCTGCGCGTCGACCTCCTCTCCCATTTCTCTTGATTTCTCTCTTCTCTCTCCTCCCCTTGCAGCCGACCACCTCCCCCTCCACCCTAGCTCACCGGCGCCCCACCTACGAGTCTCCCCCTCGCCGGCCGCCACTTGGATCATCAGAAAGCATGCCCTTTTCCTCTCCCTCATGCACGTACAACCCTTGAGTTTCTCGGCCAAAATCCTGCCGATTCGGCCACTAATTGCATCGGGTCTTGTTTCAAAACTCATCTACACCTCGAGAGTTTTTCATAGACACCAAGAACACAAATTTTCATCAAGCGAATTGTCTAATTTCTGCCTGAAAAATTTTAGCCCATTTTGAATTTTAGGCTAAATTTCTCCCAAACCGAGAACCCTAAGGAGATTCCGAGAGTATCAGCGTACTTTACACGATGAGAGCTTCGTGGCAATATAAATTTCAAATTTTTTCAATATCAAAATTTTTGTGGATCCCACAGACTTCACAGTATTTTTCCGAGCTTCAAATGAGCTTATTTATTTTTGTAATAATTTTATTCTAACCCCTAATGTTGTGGGCTTCGCATAGATACTTTCATTTTGTAGAAATTCGACTGTCGCCTAAATCTGCAATTTCGAGCCAAGCAGATAAGCTGCTGTAACCACTTCGCAACCAGATCAAAGTTATAGGCTACCCTACCATTTTTAGACTCCTCGGACGCGTTCCAAGCATCAGAATTGGCATAGGTAAACTCAAACCCTAAGTTTCTTCAGTTATTTAGTGCCAGGTATAGATTAAAAATCCATAAAATATTCGTAGGAGGTTAGAAAATTATAATTCCTTTTATATTAGCTTTGTAATATTGCTAAGAACTGCGGAGCAAAATTTTAGAAATTTTAGAGCTCGTTTGAATAATTTATAATAAAATGTTGGATATAGGGACTAAAATGTAATTTTTCAAATTTGTGAGTATTGACTATTTTGGAGGGCTCAGGAGGAGCCATATAACATTGATGAGATGTGGTTATGGGAATTATGATTTAAAAGTGTTATTTGAATCTTTTTGCAGGTTTGGTAGGTCCTAGGTATGGAGAAAACTCTGTCGGATTTTTTACAAAACTTAGGATTGTCCTTTGATTCTTTAAAATTTTATTTTAAGTAAATATTGATAAAATTTTTGATATCATATTTAGGTGAGCTGGGTCAACCTTCCTCCTCCGCACAGCTGCCGCAGTGACTATCGATTAATTAGTGAGTAAATATTGATTTTATTTATAATTTCAATATTATTATATATATTCAAGGCATGCTCATGCATTACTTATACATATATGTATGTAGTAAAAATTAGACACGCTTTATATTATATTTGTTCTAGATTATATTGTTGTTATTGTTGTTTTATGGCTATCTGGAGCTGTGTGTGTGAGTTAGTGTGTATATTATGTGTATATGGATATGGATAGGACGGGTAAACACGGCTGGAGCTTGACTCACTGGAACTCGATTCTTATTATGGTTAAGTCGGGGTAAGCACGGCTTTGAGTTGATCATGTTGGCCCCCACATTTGGATATTAAGAGAAAGTGCGGCTTTGAGTTGATCTCACTGGCAGAGGTTGAAACTAAGAGAGCTGTCTAGGGGATCAACTCTCATATATATATGTGTGATTATAGGCGTGACACACAGGTGTGTGAGTGCTCCAGATTGCCCTTGATGTGATTATGACTTGATTTCTTGGAAATGTGTGAAGATGATGCATTTCACTCTTAGGATGCACTAGACTTAGATAGTTATAGAAATTGTAATTAAAATCAATATCTTACTCTATGAGTCGAATGCTCACTCCTGTTTATCCTATTTTTCTAGGTTGCAGGAGAGCTTATTCTTGTGTTTAACCTGCTTTCTTCCTCACAAGTCCATTAATTTCTATTTTCATAATTTGTATTGTTAAATTTGAATTCTAGACCTCTGCGTGTGTAGAACCATTTTATTTAGCTTGGGACTATAAGATTAATTATTTTGGAGTTGCAAACTTATTAATTTATGTATGTGTAAATGTGTGGATGAATGGCTTGTTGGATGAGGGAGTTGGACTCCCATTTTATTTTATATTGAATTGTGGATGATTGTAAGGGTGAGCTGAGCTCCCCAAATAGTTTTCTTTTGAGATTACAGGTCGAGTGAGTTAAGAACTCCTCATTGAATAGTTTATGTTTTGGCCGGATTCCGTCTGATTATTTTTTGAAACTGCGCTAAAGTATGGGCTTTATGGACTGGTTAGAGATCAGTTGGGCTTACTATGGGCTTTAGGGGCCTTATGCTGACCCAAGTCCTAGTGCCGATCTGGTCCATAATTTGGGTCGTGACAAATATGGTATCAGAGCTTAGGCTCTAGATTCAGGGAAATACATGTCTAAGACCTTAAGAAGAGTTTGGTTAGGAGTCATATGCGAAGTATAAGGTCCATATTCATTCTTGCACTATCATCCTTGCATCTAGTTTCTACTTCATATACCTATGTGTTATTATGTGTTTGTAGAGATGTGTAGCATACTATTTTGGATTTTTGTGCACTAATGCTGCTAAATTTCAGGAATATGCGTAGAAGTAGAAGAGCTACCACAACACCAGAACAGAAAGTGTCGGACGAGGTGTCGGCACAGGATAAGACACCTGCCCCAAGGAGACAAGGCAAGAGACCTAGAGCTGCTCAAGTAGAAGAGCAGCAACCAATAGTTTAGGAGTAGTATTTCATGGCCTAGGGTCCTATGGATCCAATGACAACTACTTTAGCTGGTCTATAGAGGACCATTGATATGATGGCATAGTACATGATCCACCCTCCATGACAACAGTAGCCCACAGAACAAAGAGTAGAACACTACAAGCAAATTATAAATTTCAAAAAGTTAGTGCCTGATACTTATGATGTGATAGATGATGCTTATAAATTTTTAGACTCCTGCAGATAGGCAGGGATGGGGCTGCAGCTAATTGATAGGAGATTAATAGAATACATACAACATGTATTGGGGCTCGTTCCTAGACAGTGGATGTCTGAATATGTGCTTCTACTCATTGAAAGGTTATCTTAGACGCAATTTGTAAAATTGTTTATCATCAAATTCGTACCAGAAAGCTTCAGAGACCAAAAGCAGTGGGCGTTTGAGGCCTTAAAATAAAATGGTAGATTTGTGGATGAGTATGCTTTAGAATTCTTGGAGTTGAGCAGGTATGCCCTTATAGCCATGGCTGCAGAAAGCATGAAGGTAAAGAAATTCCTAAAAGGGCTAGACAAGAAGTATTCAAATCTAGCTATGTTGTCAAATCAACCCTTTGATGTAGTGGTGGACAGGGTCAGACAAATTGAAATTAGCTATATGAGAAATGAGGGAAGCAGAGAAAAGAAAAACCAAGTTGAAGGGTCATCCAGTTTTCCACAGATGCACACCATGGGTGGCAGCCAGAGCCACCACAGTGAAAGGATTAGGGGGAGTAAGAAACCAGGCCACAAACATAGAGCCAAGGGATTTAGACCAGGTTATGGTTCAAGCGGTGGTCAGAGTTCAAGTTACAACAGTTTTGGGTCTAGCTCAGGTTCTTCCTTGGCGCCATGCACACAATGTGGTAGATCATACCTGGGGCCTTATTTGATAAGCTCTGAAGGATGCTTCAAGTGTGGCCAACAGGGCCACTTTGCCAAGGAATGTCCCATGTTCAGCGAACACGTAATGGGGTCACAAGGTTTTGTTGGTAATGTGCCCCGTCAGATGCACCCTGGCACATCCAGTATGGCAGGTAGTCAGTACAGTGACCAACAAGGCCATGGATAAGGAGAATGTGGATTTAGAGATAGATCAGGAGGTAGGAGTCAACTTTAGGGTTCTGCAGCTTAAGGCAGGGGTCAAACCCGAGTTTTCACTTTGACTCATCAGGATGCTCAAGCTTCAAATGCAGTAGTGGCAAGTATTCTTCTAGTCTATTCTTTTGAGGCACGTGTTTTGATAGATTCAGGCGCTACACACTCATTTATTTCCCCTGTTTTTGCCCTAAGATTAGGTAGGAATCTTACAGCTCTAGAGTGTCCTTTGTCTATAGTTACTCCTCTTAGGGACAACATAGATGTAAATATGGTTTTTTCGAGTAGCCCAATGGTAGTAGATGGAAAGATCCTTTTGGTAGACTTGGTTTCTTTGCCAGTAATAGACTTTCATGTAATCTTGGGGATGGATTGGCTGTCAACTCATTATGCCACCTTAGATTGCAGAAATAAAAAAGTGTATTTCCATATACCTGGGGTAGAAAAGTTTAGTTTTAATGGTGATAGAAGTGTTGCTCCTTATAATCTCGTGTCAGTTATTAGCGCCAGGAAAATATTGAGGTGTCAAGGTTATTTGGCACTAGTAAGGGACAAATTTGCAGAAGGTATAAGTATAGACGATGTTCCTGTTGTCAGAGAATTCATAGATGTGTTTCCTGAGAAGCTTCCAGGGTTACCACTAGAAAGGGAAATAGAGTTCTGTATAGACATTGTGCCAGGCACCAACCCCATTTCGCTGCCACTGTACAGAATGGCACCAGTAAAGTTAAAGAAACTGAAGGAGCAGCTACAAGAGCTTCTGAATAAGGGTTTCATCTGGCCAAGTACTTCACCTTAGAGTGCTCCTATTCTGTTTGTAAGGACAAAGGATGGATCTTTGAGATTGTGAATAGACTACAGGAAGTTAAACAAGGTGACAATTAAGAACAAGTACTGAAGGAGCAGCTACAAGGTGCAAGGTACTTTTCAAAAATAGACTTGCAGTCGGGTTATCACCAGCTGAGAATTCGAAGTGAGGATGTATCAAAGACAGCGTTTAGGACTAGGTATAGTCATTATGAGTTCCTGGTGATATCTTTTGGAGTCACTAATACACCAACGGCCTTCATGGACTTGATGAACAGGGTGTTTAGGCCATTCCTAGACTATTTTATCATTGTATTCATAAATGACATTCTGGTATATTCTTGGACTGAGGAAGAGCATGTATGGCATCTGAGAATGGTGTTGCAAACTTTGAGGGAGCACCAGTTATATGCTAAATTTTCAAAATGTGAGTTTTAGCTGGAGAGTATCTCATTCTTGGGACATGTGGTCTCTAGTGAAGGTATTCAGATGGATCCCAAGAAAATTGAGGTGGTAACTGACTGGCTAAGGCCTATAACAGTCACTGAGGTGCAGAGTTTTCTAGGCCTAGTAGGCTACTATAGACATTTTGTGATAATTTTCTCCAAAATAGCAACCCCATTGACCAAGTTAACTCGAAAGAATGTTCTGTTCCTTTGATCAGATAAGTGTGAGAAAAACTTCCAAAGTTTAAAGAATGTCTAACTACAGCCCCTGTGTTGACATTAAAGATCTAGAGGCACTATTTGTATGGTGAAGTGTGTGAGATATACACTGACCACAAAAGCCTAAAGTACATTTTTCAACAGAGGGACTTAAATCTGAGGCAGAGGAGATGGATGGAACTTCTGAAGAATTATGATTGTACCATTCAGTACCATCCTAGGAAGGCAAATGTAATGGTAGATGCCTTGAGCAGAAAGTCTTCTAGCAGTTTGGCCCATATATCAGTGAAAAGGAGACCATTGATTCAGAAGATGTAGGAGTTGATGGATCAAGGCCTGATTTTGGATATTTCAGATAAGGGTGCTTTGCTAGCCCACTTTAGGGTGAGGCTAGAACTGCGAGACAGAATTAGAATTTCCCAACACTGAGACCCCCAATTAACAAGAATTGTGGAAAGAGTACAGCAGGGAGAAGATTGTGAATTTGGGTTTGGTGCAGATGGTGCTCTTATGTAAGGCTCCAGGATATGTGTGCCAGATATGAACAACCATAGAGCTAAGATCATGTAAGAGGCACACTACACACATTATAATGTCCACCCAGGCTCCACCAAGATATACCATGATGTGAAGGATAGGTATTGGTGAAATGGTATGAAGAGAGACATAGTAGATTTTATGTCCAAGTGCAAGAGATCCCTATCCTAAAGTTGCAAGAGATCCCTATCCTAAAGTGGGAGTGGAAAATGATTACTATAGATTTCGTGACTGGGTTACCTCGTACTACACATGGGTATGACTCAATATGGGTGATTGTGGATCATTTGACCAAGTCGGCTCATTTCTTACCTGTACGGACCACTTACTCTGTTGATCAATATGCTAAGTTGTATATTCATGAAATAATCATATTACATGGAGTTTCTACTTCCATAATATATGACAGGGGGCCCAGTTCACTTCTTAGTTTTAGAGATAACTGCAAGAGGCATTTGGCACAAAGTTAAACTTTAGTACAACCTTTCACCCTCAAATAGATGAGCAGTCTGAAAGAACAATTCAGACGCTAGAAGATATGCTTCGTATGTGTGTCCTGGACTTTGAGGGACAATGGGATGATCAGCTGCTCTTAGTAGAGTTTGCCTACAACAACAACTATCATTCTAGCATTAGGATGGCATCTTATAAGGCATTATATGGCAGGAAGTATAGGTCCCCTCTGTGTTGGATAGAGGTTGGAGAGGTAAAGGTACATGATGTGGACCTGGTGCGGTATATGATGGGGAAGACTTTCAGCAAGTAGAAGAGTTATGTAGACCCTAGGCAGAAGGATGTAGAGTTTACAGTGGGTGACTATGTATTTTTAAAGGTCTCCCACATGAAGGGAGTTATGAGATTTGGGAAGAGAGGTAAATTAGCACCCCGATACATAGGGCCTTTTGAGATTACTGATAGAGTCGAAGCAGTGGCCTATCAATTAGAGTTACCACCAAGCCTTTCTCATGTCCATCCAGTATTCTACATTTCTATGCTTAAGAAGTACATACCTGATCCTTCCCATGTGCTACAACCTAATACTGTAGAGTTTAATAAAGACTTGACTCTAGAGGAATAACCAGTAGCCATAGTGGACTATCAGATGAGGCAATCAAGGTCAAAGCAGATCCCTATGGTTAAGGTTTTGTGGAGGAGCCAATCGGTGGAAGAGTGTAATTGAGAGTTAGAGCGGAATATGCACAACAAGTACCCATACTTGTTCACTGTGTAATCGTGTAATTCTTTATTCTACCTTGTATAAAAATTCGAGGACGAATTTTCTCTAAGGGGAGAAGAATGTAACATCCCTAATTTTCAAATAATTATTTTATATGTAAATATTAATATTTTATTTCATTAAATATTATGAGAATTTATTTGGAATTTTTCTAAATTTTTAGAATCGGGTTTGACTTCTTAGAAATAATAAATTTTATTAATTTTTAAAAATTTATTTAAAGACCACGTGGCAAAAATAAAAATATATTTAGACTCTAATTTTTAGGCCTCATTTTTTATCTCAAGGCAGAGTAAAAATTCAATTTTGAGTATCCCAAATAAAACCAGACCGAATCAGACTAGTGGAATCGGACCGCTCTCTTTTTCTTCCCCCCTTCCTTCTCTTGCGCGTCGACCTCCTCTCCCATTTCTCTCTCCTCCCTCCTCCGTTTGCTGGCCAACCACCTCCCCCTCCACCCCAGCTTGCCGGTGCCCCACCTGGGAGTCTCTCCCTCGCTAGCCACTGCCTAGATCGCCAAAAAACACGTCTTTTTCCTCTCTCTCATGTGCGCGACCCTTGAGTTTTTTAGCCAAAATTCGGCCAATCCAGCCACCAATCAGACCAGGTCTTGTCTCAAAACTCATCTACACCTCTAGAGCTTTCCATAGACACCAAGAACACAGATTTCATTGAGCAGATTATCAAATTTTTGCCCGGGAAATTTTAGCCCATTTTGACTTTTGGGCTAAATTTCTCACAAACCGGGAACCCCACGGAGATTTTGAGAGTACCAGTATGCTCTAGATGATAAGAGCTTCGTGGCAATATAAATTTTAAAATTTTTTGATACCAAAATTTCAATGGGTCCCACAAATTTCGTAGTATTTTTTTGAGTTTCAAATGAGCTTATTTAATTTTGTAACAATTTTATTCTAACCCCTGGTGTTGTGGGCTTCTCATAGGTACTTTCGTTTCATAGAAATTCGACCGTCACTCGGATCTACAATTTCGGGCCCGGCAGATAAGTTATTGGAACCACTTCGGAACTAGGTCAAAGTTATAGGCTACCCACTATTTTCAAATGCCCCGGATGCATTCCAAGAGTCAGAATTGGCGTAAGTAAACTCGAACCCTATAGTTTCTTCAGTTATCTAGTGCTGGGTTTAGATTAAAAATCTATAAAATATTCGTGAGAGGTTAGAAAATTATAATTCCTTTCATATTAGCTTTATAATATTACTAAGAACCGCAGGGCAAAATTTTAAAAATTTTAGAGCTCGTTTGAATGATTTATAATAAAATGTTAGTTATAAGGACTAAAATATAATTTTCTAAATTTGTGAGTATTGACTATTTTGGAGGGCCCAGGAGGGGCCATATAATGTTGATGAGATGTGGTTGTGGAAATTGTGATTTGAAAGTGTTATTTAGATTTTTTTGCAGGTTAGGTAGGTCCTAGGTATAAAAAAAACTCTGCCGGATTTTCGATAAAACTTAGGATTGTTCCTTGATTCTTTAAAATTTTGTTTTAAGTAAATATTGATAAAATTTTTGATATAATATTTAGGTGAGTCGGGTTGACCTTCCTCCTCCGCCCAGTCTGTAACACCCCCACTATAGGTAGTTCGTACATTTTAATGTTTCAACGACTAACATCTGTCCGGACAGACTGAATTGTCAGGAACTATCCTTAAATTTAAGTAAGGAGTCATAATTTAAATTAATAAAAATCAAGTAAGGTTGAAGAACAAATAAAAGAAGTGTATAATCAGTTAAATGAGCACAAGTCCTAGCGATGGGAAACTTCACTGGGAAAAGATGAACAGAAACTCAGTAAGAGTAAAATTTGGTCAATTAAATTTAAAGGTCAAATATTAACTAAATATGTGAGTAATTAAGTTAATGAAGTGGATTAATTTAATTAATCATGATTATGAAAAATTAAACATAAATATTTAATTAGTCAAACATAATGATTAAAGATTTCCTCATATTTATAAGTTTGCCATTTTCACATATTTATAACATTGCCATTAGGGATTAAATTAATATAAATATCCATTGAAAGATGACAAACATCATCTTCATCTTCTTTTCTTCCCTCTTACCGTCCCCTTCTCTCTCTAATCCACCAATGAAGCTTCATTTTCAAGCTTCAAAACCCTTAAATTCCTCCATAAAATTTATAGCAAATCAAGAGAAAACCTTGGATTGAGCTTTGAATTGAAGAAAGCAAGCAAGAAATAAGAAATTTGGAAGATTAATGAAGGAAGGAATTTTGATAAAGAGAGACCAAGAAGGAGAATCAAATTTTTGGGGAATTGAAGGTTTATTGAAAGTGATTAGAGCTTGTAATCAAGGTTAGTGCTAAGAAATCCCTTAAAATTTCAAAGCTTTTACTATCAAGTTAGGGTTTTTTTATATACAATTAGGATTTTTATTATATAAAGCCTATTTAATGCTATTTTGTTTACATTATGACTATTTGATATGTATTTATTGAGAAACATTAAAGACATGGTGAAGAAATCAAATGAATTGGAATTGTGCATTAAGTGGAAATTCTGGATAGCTTGAGTTCAGTGGGGTTAAATACCTATAACTTGAGCTACATAACTCCAATTAATGTAAAACTAACGGCAAATTAAAGATAAGACAATATTCTAAAACTTTCATGAAGACAAGTTTCCCTAATTTTGTATGTAGATACTTGAAATAATTGCTAGAAGTTGAGTTACGACACCTGAAACCTAGGTGCAGGGTACCATGGACAGTCTGGATTAGAATGATTATAACTCACTCTAGAAAACATCAAATTAGGTAATTTTTTATTTTTTGAAAAGTTAAGACATGAAGAAACAACTTTCCTGAAGAACATAATGACAAATTATGATAGTAACTTGCTCAAATCTGGATTCCAAAAATTGCCCAAAACCTGTCCTGCGATTAATATAGTAGTGTATTCGAACCTGTCCCGTTTACTTAGACATAACTCATTGTATATAATTCCAAATGAGGTAAATTTTACATTGTTGGAAAGCTAAGACATAGAGGAACAACTTTCATATGAACCCTTGACCTGAAATTGACTGGAAGATGCTTAAAATAGGGCTGAAATTCGGCAATGCAAAACTAAAACCCTGAAAAATGACTAAATGAACAGTATACACTAAATTAAGCATAACTCACTCTACAAAACTTCAAATTGAGTGATTCTTGAATCTGTGTAATTCTGAGACACAGGGGAACAATTCATATGAAGACCATAATACTAAATTATGACTGTATCCTATCTAAATTTGCTTGATAAAATGAGTTAAGAAATCTGCCTGGATTCTGAAAATGACCTGAAACCTGACATTTGGTCACCTGAACAATTTTGGCCAAATGGCCATAACTCAAGCTTCGCAAATATAAATTAAATGATTCCAAAGCTAAAATAAACATAAAACATAGATCTATAATTTTCATGGAAAAGGTATGACCTAATTCCTACTGTACTTTGGCCAAATCTATTAAGGAAGTTGAGGTACCAAATCTGAAAATTATGAGATGTAAGCATAATTGCTTAAAATGTGAAATTTGTATTTGGGACTTATGTTCCCATGATGCATGAGATGACAACATAATGAGAAATTTGAATTGTTAATGATAATATATTAGCCCGAATATGCCTAGACAGTAGTGCCTAGATTGGATAGAATGGCATGCCAAGAAGGGATGAGATTAGCAGTATTGCCAATGGCTTTTATGCTCGGATAATATTGGCAAGCACCAAGTGTCCGATATGGTTATCCCTTATTCATGATTACTTTAAATAATCATTGGCAGGCACCGAGTGTCGAATATGATAATTCCCATGGCTTTTAAGCCCACTATATTACATATCCGACAGGCACCGACGTGTCCGACGGTATGACAGCCCAAGGCATCGAGTGTCCAGTGCCAGTAAAACCTGTGTATCCAGTCCAAACAGTCCTGTTAAAGGTTACTTTGGGCACCAAACTCAACTAAGCAAGTTGAATATCGAAATAACGAAAAGGAAAGATCTTATGAAAATAACTACTTCCAAAGATTGTGGAAATATGGAAAAATGAGAAAACAGGAGAAAAACAATGTGAAATGTTTACAAAAGTTGAGGTTGTAACACCCCTATATTAAGTAGTCTATACATTCTACTGTTCCGGCAACTAGTGTCTATCCGGACAGTCAGGATGTCTAGAATTATGTTTAAATCATCTAAAAAAAAGTTAAAAATAAAAATTAATAGAAATTATATGAAAGTAAAATAGAAATAAGAAAAATAAAGCATGATAAGTTAAATGAGCCGAGGTCCTGGTGATGGGTGACCGAAATGGAAAGTGACTGCGAGCTCAGTTGCTGCCCTAATTTCGTGCTGGATCTTGTGACACCCCAGGCCTAGGGATAATTGCGAAGTTAGTGAAAATGTGAAAACCATAGAAAGTAATCAAGAATCAACTCAAATAATTGAATCAGAGTTCAGAAAGCAATCTAGTGCTATTGGAAAAATGGATCAGACTGATAAAGTGCAATATGGTCAATTCACCCTCAGAGGTGACTCTTGGTCTAAATGTCCATTAAAATGTAAGAAATTAAAATTACGAAAAATATATTTAAATTGAAGAGGTGAATGGATGAAAAGGAAACAAAAGAAAAGAAATTCAAAAATTAAAAGCTTTTATGACATCATGCATGACCTCATAAATTTATAATTTTAATTATTGAAAATTTGGGGGATAATTATAAGAGAAAATAAGATAAAAATTTAAAAGGACCAAAAATCATCTTCTTCCTTCCTAAGGGCCGGCCACACTCTCTCTCTCTCTTTCCTCTCTTTTTTCCTCCATTAAAGAGCACTTCAAGCTCTAAAATCACTAAAATTTCCCTATAATTTCCATAGTTTCTTGAGAGGAAAATTTATTTTGAGTCTTAGTAGTGAGATTGGAAGTAAGAGGAAGGGGAAAACTTGAAGAAATTGAAGCTTTGAAATTGGTCAATTAAGGTAATTCTCTCTCTTCTTATTTAAAATGGTTTATGCTTATGGAAATGGTGTTATGTTAGTGAAAATTTCTTGGAAAAGTGAAAAATTATGCATGAAGAATGTTGTATGGAATTGGGCCACCTTGAGAAGGATTAGGGTTTGATGGTAATTGATGGTATTAAACATGTTTTATGATAGTTATGAAGTGTTGGATTTGATTAGTGTAGTGAAATTTACATGAATTAAGCAATTGGAAACTACGGTTCTTGGCAATTGGGAAATTGGGGAAATTTTAGGGATTTTGGTGAATTGATGGCCAATTGACATTATTGATGCTTAAATTGGTCAATTGGTGTGCTTATAAGTGTGATTGAATGCATGGAATTGAATTGAAGTGTTAATGTGGTAATGTCCAAATCTGGACAGCTTGACCCTTGCCCACTCAAATGTTATAACTGAAATTCTGTTGCTCCAATTGGTGTGCGGCCAATTGGAAATGAAAATTAAGATCCAAAGCAACAATTTTCATGTAGAAACCTTGCCCTAAAATGGATCACAAGTTGGTGTAAAATTAGGTTGAATTCGAATTAGGTACCCTTCCACTGAATAAAATTGATCTGTTCAAATGGTCATAACTTGGTATAGAAAGGTTCAAATGATCTGATTTTTATACCAATGGAAAGCTTAGACATATTAGAATAACTTTCATGAAGAATGCAAACCCAAATTTTGACCATAACCTAGTCAAATTATCAACCAAAATTGGCTCACCAAATCTGCCAGAACCCTAATGTGCCCAGAATTTTTGGGTTTTGACCAATCCGGTCAGCCTTAGTAAAAATGGCATAACTTGAGCTACAAAACTCCAAATGGAGTAATTCAAAAAGAAAATTAAACTAGATATATTAAGGAACAACTTTGATGAAGAAAAATTGGCCAAATTTTCATTGTAGATAGGTCCAATGGAATAGCAAACCCAAGTGACTAAAACTGAAATTTTAGAATTTCTCATAGAGAGTTTTGAATTTTAATTGGCAATCAATGCCAACGCAATTGTAACTCAAAATGTGGTATGTGAGTGTAATTAGAACTAGTATGCCTATTAAGTATAAAAAAGTCAACATTTTACCTAATTGGTCAAATAAATAGTAATCACCATAATAAAAAACACAAAGAACTTGACTTATGAAACCTTATAAGTGAAATTAGTATATAAAAATTCAATTGTTGGACTTATTGTTAGAAATAATTTGGATAAATCTTTAAACACCTTAATTTTGTGTTTCAGTAGAAAAGGAGCCTTCCAAAGAAGGAAATAGACGGGAGTGAATTAAGAAAAAGCTAATAAACGAGGTTTGTGCACAATAATTTTTTATTTCTTGTTGCTACTTGAAAATTTATTTGAATATGTATAGTGAACAATTTGTGGTTATTATGACTTTGAGAAATGCTGTGTTGCCTATTTTACAATGAAAAATTGGAATGAAAATGCTTAGTGCTTTGAATGCTTAGTGCTTTGCATGGAATGTTTGAACAATATGATTTTGAATTTGGTTTTGGATTTACACTTGGCATGGCAATATTATTGTGCTCCTTCTCCATTTATGGGGTTGAGATTGATTATGTTCCTCCCTCTCTGGCTTGTCAATCTGAGGTTGAGATTGGATGAGTACTCATACAGCTAGCTAGCCACCTCCCCCATTGATTTCGATTAGTGGGATTGAGATTACTTTGTCGTGGTGTAAAATACGGTATTGATTGAAAATTTTGTGTCATAACCTAAGTTGTGTTATTAATTGGCAACACTATAATTTATAAAATATTTTGATAAAATGGTATTATAAATGTTGACATCAATTTCATGAAATGTGATTATGAAAGGGTTTAAATATTTGTTTATCGATATATGCTTTTATGTTCAACAACTTAAATTTTTTATTGTGCACCACTGAGTATAGTACTCAGCATGGCTTTTTCTTACTATCACAGATAGAGGGAAAGATAAGGCAACAGAGTAAGCTGCTTGTAGCTGCAGTGAAGGGATCTTGTTGTGAATCTTATACAGGTATAAAATTTTATACTCTTATAGATTTATTTTGGTATAAATTAGTTGTTCATATGTATTAACTTTATGAGCATTTGTACCTTAAAGTTTGTATTAATAATATTTTTTGTTTTCCTTTCTGTCAATTAAGACTTTTATATGTAAATTGAGTTAAAATTAATGATGATGAGATTTATTGAAAATGTATATGTGTTGATTGAAATGAGTTGGATTGTTGAGATTAATTGGAGTTGTGGTTGAGAACTTTACTGGAAGTATTTTTAACAGGTTTTTGAAGAACTGTTTTCTCAAATTATAGCCTGCACTCTATCGAAATTTTTGTAAAATTTGCAGAAATAATGAATTAATTAAAATTTTAACTTATAACCTAAACTCCAATTAATGGCTTTTTAATAATGATTTAATATCACTTTACATCTTAAAATGAATTGAATTTGTTTAAAATCTCTTGTAGTATATTTAATGGGTTATCGGTAGGCGAAGTTCTGTAATTCATTAGGTATACTACGGGATCATGTTATGCCTTACTGAGGGATAAGGTGTAACATGTTTTAGTGGTATCAGAGCTATGTTTTGAATGAGTTTTGAATTATGAATTTGAATTATTTTCTTGATTAGTACTGTAACACCCCAAAATTTTAAATTTTATTATTTTATGAGAATTATTGATATTTTAATTTAATTAAATTTTAAGAAATTATTTGAGATATTTCGGATTTTAAAAATCGGGTTCGATTTTCCGAAAATATAAACTTTGATGATTTTTAAAAATTAATTTAAAGACCACGTGGCAAAACTAAAAATATATTTGGAGTCTACGAATTTTTCTGAGTTTTCTGAAATTTTTTCCGAATTTTTGGACCTAGTTTTCGGTCCCGAGGCAGAGTAAAAATTCAAAATTTTGTATCATGAATCGGACCGGCCGAATCGAACAGGACCGGATCGGACCGGTGGAATCAGACCGGCCTTTTCTTTTTCTTCCTTCTTCCTCCCGCGCGCGTCTGACCTCCTCCCCTTCTCTCTCTCTTTTCTCTCTCCTCCCTTCTCCCCTTGCCGCACCGCCACCTCCTTTGCCTCCCCACCTCGCCGGCGCGCCACCTCAGCCCTCCTCCACGGCCGGCTGCCGCCTGGAATGCCGGAAAACGGCCCCAGAAGCAACGTGCAGCGCGCGCGCGACCGTTCACCTTCCCGGCCAAAATCCGGCCGATCCGGCCACCAATCGGACCGGGTCTTGCGTCTAAACTCATCAACTCGTCGAGAGCTTTCCATGGACACCAAGAACACCGAAATCCATCGAGCGGTTTGTCCAATTTTTGCCCGGGAAGTTTTAGCCCATTTTGACTTTTGGGCTAGATTTCTCACACACCGTAAACTCCACTAGAAAACCGAGAGTACCAGAGCGCTCCACTCGTCGAGAGCTTCGCGGGGATATAAATTTCAAAATTTTTCGACACCGTTTTTCGGTGGGTCCCACAAAACTTCGCAGTATTTTTTCGAGCATTAAATGAGCTTAGAAAATTCTGAAAAATTTATGTACTAACCCCCATGTTGTGGGCTTCGTGTAGGTATCCTCAATTCAAGGAAATTCGACAATTGTCCGGGTCTGTGAATTTTCGGCCAGACAGACCCGTTACCGGAAAAGTCTCCGAATTGGATCGAGGTTTTGCCTACCCCCCTATTGTCAGATGTCCCAAGCGCGTCCCCGAAGTCGGAATCGACAAAGGTAAACCCGAACCTTGCTTTTTCGTAATTTTCTAGTGCTTAAATAGGATTAAAAATTCATAAAATATTCGTGATAGCTCAGAAAGTTATGATTCTTTTTGCAATAGCCTAGTAATATTGCTAAGGACCGCGGGGCAAAGTTTTAGAATTTTTAGAGCTTATTTGGGCAGTTTTTGCAAAAATGATCAATTATAAGGACTAAATTGAAATTTTACATATTGTGATGAATGATTGATTTGATGGGCCCAGGAGGGGCTGTGTGATGTGATTGAGTTGTGGATATATGGATTGTGAATATAGAAGTGCGTTTTGAGCCCTTTTGCAGGTTGGGTAGGTCCTAGGTATAGGGGAGACTCTGCCGTATTTTCGGCACGACTTAGGACGTAATTGGTCTTTTCATGAATTGTATTGAGTCAATTGTGTTAAATAATTGTAATGTGATTGTCAGGTGAGCCGGGACGGCCTTCTTCCTCTGCCCAGCCGCCACAGTGACCGTTGTCAAGTCTGTGAGTAAAATATTAATTTTAATTGTAATTTCGATATTATTATATGCTCAAGCATGCCCATGCATCACTTATATGCATATATTTATATAATTAAACTCTAGGCACGATTTATGTTGCGTTCATAACTGTTAACGTGCCATGGATATTGTTGTGGTAATTTGGAGCAGTGTGCGTGCGTTGGTGTGCGTGTGACGTGGTGTGGACTATGGACAGGATGGGTAGTCACGGCTTGAGTTCTTCGCTGGGACCCGATCCTTCGGGGGGTAGTCACGGCTTGAGTTCTTCGCTGGGACCCCCGATTGGTTTATTAAGTGAAAGTCCGGCTTGAGTTCTTCGCTGGCACCAGGTTGGATTTAAGAGAGTCAGATAGGGATCGGCCCCATATATTATTATTGATTTTACAGTGTGTGAGAGTGCTCCAAATTACCTTTTGATGTTATGATGTGAAAATGTTCTTGATGATGCATTTCACTCTGTGGTGCATTAGTTTTAGATAGTTATAGAGATTATGGTTAAAATTGATATTTTACTCTCTCGAGTGAACGCCACTCTGCTCAATATTTTTCCAGGCCACAGGAGGATATTTTTGAGGTTAACCTGCTTTTCTCCCTCGCAGGTCATTTATTAATGTCTGTATAAACCTGTTAACTCTAGAATTTCCGCATGTGTTAGAAGTATTTATTGAATTGGGTCTGTAATATAAATTTTTACTTTGGACCTGTAAACTTATTATGGTATGCATGTTTGATGGATTGGATGAGGGAGCTGAGCTCCCATTTATTTTTATGCTGATATGAATATATGGAGGGTGAGCTAAGCTCCCCAATTGATGATATATTTTGTTTACAGGTCGGGTGAGTCAAAAACTCCCCGTTGAAAGGTCCACTTTATGGCCGGACTCTGTCCGGTTGGTTTCTTGAAATTGGACCCAAATGGGCATTAGAGTTGGGTTAATGAACAGTTAGGCTTACTACGGGCCTCGGGGGCTTTAGGTCGCCTGTGTCCTAGTCTTGCAGTCCGCCCATAGGTTGGGTCGTGACAAATGTGGTATCAGAGCTTAGGCTCCAGATTCTTAGGGAATGTTTGTCTAAAGTGTTGGGAAGAGTCTACTACGGGTCACATGCAGAAAATAGGGTTCACATTCGTCTTGCATTGTTATCTTTGCTTCTAGTTTCTGCTTCATATAATTGTGTGTAATTTGAGTCTATAGAGCAGTGTAACATGCTGTTTTGAATATTGTGGGCTAATGTTACTGAATTTCAGGAAAAATGCGTAGAAGCAGGAGAGCTGCCACTGCACTGTAACGGATGTGCTCGACGAGGTGTCAAGACAGATGAGGCGCCGCCCGAGGAGGCGGGTAGGAGGCCTAGAGTCGCTCAAGTAGAAGAGCACCGCCACCAAGACAGATCGTCTTTTATGGCACAGGGTCCCATGGACCCAATGGCAGCTACTCTAGCTGGGTTGCAGAGAACCATCGATATGATGGCACAATATATGGTCCACCCTCCACAGCAGCAGCAATCCACCGCACCAAGAGGAGAACCTTACAAACAGATCATAAATTTCAAGAAGTTGGTGCCTGGTACTTATGATGTGTCAGACGATGCATATCGGTTTTTGGATTCTTGCGCATGTGCAGAAGCAATTGCGATTGGTGATAGAAGACTTATAGAGTGTATACAGCATGTCATGGGGCCTATGCCTAGACAATGGATGAATGACTACGTGTTACCTCGGATGGAGGGTTTGTCGTGGGCTCAGTTTGTGGAACTGTTCATCAATCGGTTTGTGCCAGAAAGCTTCAGAGATCAGAAGCAGTGGGCCTTTGAGGCCTTAAGATAGAATGGCAGGTCTGTAGATGAATATGCTACAGAATTTCTGGAATTGAGCAGATATGCCCCTACAGCAGTTCTGGGTCTGGTTCAGGATCCTCCTTGGCACCTTGTGCACAGTGTGGAAAAGGACATTCAGGACCTTGTTTGATGGGTTCAGGAGTATGCTTCAGGTGTGGCCAACCAGGTCACTTTGCTAGGGAATGCCCCGTGTTCAGCGAGCCACAGATGGGGTCACAAGGTTCTGTTGCAAATGTTCCTCGACAGTTGTATCCTGGTGCTTCCAGCATGGCAGGCAGTCAGTTCAGTGGCCAACAGGGCCGAGGACAAGGGGGACGTGGATTTGGAGGCAGATCAGGAGGTAGAAGTCAGTATCATGGTTCTGCCACTCAGGGTAGGGGTCAAGCTCGGGTTTTCACCCTGACCCACCAGGATGCTCAGGCTTCAAATGCAGTTGTGGCAGGTATTCTTCTAGTCTGTTCCTATGAGGCTCGTGTTTTGATAGATCCAGGTGCTACGCACTCATTTGTCTCCCCTGTGTTTGCCATGAGGTTGGGTAGAAACCCTACAACTTTAAAATACCCTTTATCGGTAGCTACCCCACTTAGTGACAACATAGATGTAGATATGGTTTTTCCGGGTAGCCCAGTGGTAGTGGATGGAAAGATCCTCCCAGCAGACTTGGTTCCTCTACCAGTAATGGATTTTGATGTAATTTTGGGGATGGATTGGTTGGCAACTCATTATGCCACCTTAGACTGCAGGAACAAAAAGGTGTATTTCCACATACCTGGTGTGGAAGAGTTTAGCTTTGATGGTGACAGGAGCGTGGCTCCATATAATTTGGTGTCAGCGATTAGCGCTAGAAAAATGTTGAGGCGTGGATGCCAAGGGTATTTGGCATTGGTGAGAGATACATCTGTAGAAGGTGTCAGCATGGAAAATGTTCCTGTTGTCAGAGAATTTATGGATGTCTTCCCAGAGGAGCTTCCAGGGTTGCCACCAGAAAGGGAAATAGAGTTCTGCATTGACATTGTGCCGGGTACAAACCCCATATCAATGCCACCTTACAGGATGGCACCAGCAGAATTGAAAGAGCTAAAGGAGCAGCTACAGGAGCTTTTGGACAAGGGTTTTATACGTCCGAGCACTTCACCTTGGGGCGCTCCTGTTCTATTCGTGAGAAAGAAGGATGGGTCATTGAGGTTGTGTATTGACTACAGACAGCTGAACAAGGTGACTGTGAAGAATAAGTATCCACTTCCTCGGATCGATGATCTGTTTGATCAGCTCCAAGGGGCTAGATTCTTTTCCAAGATAGACCTGCGATCAGGCTACCATCAGTTGAGAATCAGGAATGAGGACGTGTCCAAAACGGCATTCAGGACAAGATATGGTCATTATGAGTTCTTGGTGATGTCTTTTGGACTCACTAATGCACCAGCAGCCTTTATGGACTTGATGAACCGGGTGTTCAAGCCATTTTTGGACCGTTTTGTCATCGTATTCATAGATGACATTTCGGTATACTCTCGGACCGAGAAAGAACACATGTGGCACTTGAGAATGGTGTTGCAGACTTTGAGGGAGCACCAGCTATATGCCAAATTTTCAAAATGTGAATTTTGGATAGAAAGCATCTCATTCTTGGGACACGTGGTTTCTAGTGAAGGTATTCAAGTGGATCCCAAGAAAATTAAAACTGTAACTGATTGGCTTAGGCCTACAACAGTAACTGAGGTGCGAAGTTTTCTGGGTCTAGCTGGCTGCTATAGGCGTTTTGTGCAAGATTTTTCCAGGATAGCAGCTCTCTTAACTAAGTTGACTCGGAAGAATGTTCCATTCATTTGGACAGATGACTGTGAGGAGAGTTTTCAGAAGCTTAAGGAGTGTCTAACCACTGCCCCTGTGTTGACACTACCTATGAGTGGTGAAGGATACACCGTGTACTGTGACGCCTCCAGAGTTGGCCTAGGGTGTGTTTTGATGCAGAATGAAAAGGTAGTAGCTTATGCTTCAAGGCAGCTGAAGAGGCATGAGCAGAACTACCCCACCTATGACTTGGAAATGGCGGCTGTAATCTTTGCACTAAAAATCTGAAGACGCTACCTGTATGGTGAAGTGTGCGAGATATACACCGACCACAAGAGTTTGAAGTACATCTTCCAACAGAGGGATTTAAACTTGAGACCGAGAAGATGGATGGAGCTTCTGAAAGACTATGATTGCACCATCCAGTACCACCCTGGGAAAGCCAATGTAGTGGCAGATGCTTTGAGCAGAAAATCTTCTGGCTGTTTGGCGCACATTTCAGCAGAGAAGAGACCATTGATTCAAGAAGTACATGAGTTGATGGATCAAGGTTTAATCCTAGATCTTTCAGATGAGGGGGTATTGTTGGCTCATTTTTCAGTGAGGCCAGACTTGCGAGACAGAGTTAGAGTTTCCCAGCACAGAGACCAACAATTGATGAAGATCATAGAAAGGGTACAGCAAGGTGAAGGTGGTGAGTTTGGATTTGCCAATGATGGCGCCCTAGTGCAAGGTTCTAGGATATGTGTGCCTGATGTGGATAATCTCAGAGCTAAAATCATGCGAGAGGCATACTATACACTGTACAATGTCCACCCAGGTTCCACCAAAATGTACCATGATGTGAAAGATAACTATTGGTGGAATGGCATGAAGAGAGACATCGCAGACTTTGTGTCCAAGTGCTTGACTTGTCAGAAGGTGAAGTTTGAACACCAGAGACCGTCTGGGAAGCTGCAAGAGCTCCCTATCCCAGAATGGAAGTGGGAAATGATCACTATGGATTTTGTGACTGGGTTGCCTCGTACCACGCGAGGATATGATTCGATATGGGTAATTATAAACCGTTTAACCAAATCAGCTCACTTCTTGCCTGTGAAGACTACATATTCTGTGGCACAGTATGCCCGACTCTACATTCGAGAAATAGTCAGATTGCATGGAGTTCCTGCTTCCATAATATCTGACAGAGGGCCCCAGTTCACTTCTCGGTTTTGGAGAAAGTTGCAGGAGGCACTTGGCACACAGTTAAACTTTAGTACGGCTTTCCACCCTCAGACAGACGGACAGTCCGAAAGGACAATCCAAACACTGGAAGACATGCTTCGCATGAGTGTCTTGGATTTTGGAGGTCAATGGGATGATCAGCTAGCTTTGGTGGAGTTTGCCTACAACAATAGTTACCATTCCAGCATAGGAATGGCACCCTATGAGGCCCTATATGGAAGAAAGTGTAGGTCTCCTCTGTGTTGGACAGAAATGGGGGAAGCGAAAGTACATGACGTAGACCTAGTGCAGTACACTTCAAAGATAGTTCCTTTAATCAGGGAACGATTGAAAACAGCTTTCAGTAGGCAGAAGAGTTATGCAGACCTCAGACGGAGGGATGTGGAGTTTGCAGTAGGCGACTATGTATTCCTGAAGGTTTCTCCGATGAAGGGAGTGATGAGATTTGGAGCAAGTTGGCACCTCGGTATATTGGACCTTTTGAGGTTACTGATAGAGTTGGAGCAGTTGCCTACCGGTTGGAGCTACCACCCAACCTTTCTCACTTTCATCTCGTATTTCACATCTCCATGCTCAGGAAATACATTCCAGATCCTTCTCATGTACTACAGCCAGATGTAATAGAGCTAAAAGAGAACTTGACATTTGAAGAGCAACCTGTAGCCATAGTGGACTACCAAGTGAGACAGCTAAGATCAAAACAGATCCCTATGGTTAAGGTTTTGTGGAGAAGCCAGTCAGTGGAAGAGTGCACCTGGGAGTCAGAACGGGACATGCGTAGCAAGTACCCTTATCTGTTCAATGTATAATCATGTGCTTTATTCTGCCTTGTGTAAAATTCGAGGACGAATTTTCTGTAAGGGGGGAAGAATGTAACACCCCAAAATTTTAAATTTTATTATTTTATGAGTATTATTGATATTTTAATTTAATTAAATTTTAAGAAATTATTTGAGATTTTTCGGATTTTAAAAATCGGGTTCGATTTTCCGAAAATATAAACTTTGATGATTTTTAAAAATTAATTTAAAGACCACATGGCAAAACTAAAAATATATTTGGAGTCTACAAATTTTTCTGAGTTTTCTGAAATTTTTTCCGAATTTTTGGACCTCGTTTTCGGTCTCGAGGCAGAGTAAAAATTCAAAATTTTATATCCTGAATCGGACTGGCCTAATCGAACCGGACTGGATCGGACCGATTGAATCGGACCGACCTTTTCTTTTTCTTCCTTCTTCCTCCCGCGCGCGTCTGACCTCCTCCCCTTCTCTCTCTCTTTTCTCTCTCCTCCCTCCTCCCCTTGCTGCGCCGCTACCTCCCCTGCCTCCCCACCTCGCCGGCGCGCCACCTCGACCCTCCCCACGGTGGCGCCTGGGCAGCCGAAACGGCCCCAAAGCAGCAGCCTTGCGCGACCGTTCACCTTCCCGGCCAAAATCCGACCGATCCGGCCACCAATCGGACCGGGTCTTGTGTCTAAACTCATCTACTCGTCGAGAGCTTTCCATAGACACCAAGAACACCGAAATCCATCGAACGGTTTGTCCAATTTTTGCCCGGGAAGTTTTAGCCCATTTTGACTTTTGGGCTAGATTTCTCACAAACTGTAAACCCCACGAGAAAACCGAGAGTACCAGAGCTCTCCACTCGTCGAGAGCTTCGCGGGGATATAAATTTCAAAATTTTTCAACACCGTTTTTCGGTGGGTCCCGTGGAACTTCGCAGTGTTTTTTCGAGAATTAAATGAGCTTAGAAAATTCTGAAAAATTTATGTACTAACCCTCGTGTTGTGGGCTTCGTGTAGGTATCCTCAATTTGCGGAAATTCGACAGTTGTCCAGGTTTGTGAATTTCCGGCCAGACAGACCCGTTACCGGAAAAGTCTCCGAATTGGATTGAGGTTTTGCCTACCCCCCCATTGTTAGACGTCCCGAGCACGTTCCCGAAGTCGGAATCGGCAAAGGTAAACCCAAACCTTGCTTTTTCGTAATTTTCTAGTGCTTAAATAGGATTAAAAATTCATAAAATATTCGTGGTAGCTCAGAAAGTTATGATTCTTTTTGCAATAGCCTAGTAATATTGCTAAGGACCGCGGGGCAAAGTTTTAGAATTTTTAGAGCTTATTTGGGCAGTTTTTGCAAAAATGATCAATTATAAGGACTAAATTGAAATTTTACATATTGTGATGAATGATTAATTTGATGGGCGGGAGGGCTGTGTGATGTGATTGAGTTGTGGATATATGGATTGTGAATATAGAAGTGCGTTTTGAGCCCTTTTGCAGGTTGGGTAGGTCCTAGGTATAGGGGAGACTCTACCGTATTTTCGGCACGACTTAGGACGTAATTGGTCTTTTCATGAATTGTATTGAGTCAATTGTGTTAAATAATTGTAATGTGATTGTCAGGTGAGCCGGGACAGCCTTCTTCCTCTGCCCAGCCGCCACAGTGACCGTTGTCAAGTCTGTGAGTAAAATATTAATTTTAATTGTAATTTCGATATTATTATATGCTCAAGCATGCCCATGCATCACTTATATGCATATATTTATATAGTTAAACTCTAGGCACGATTTATGTTGCATTCATAACTGTTAACGTGCCATGGATGTTGTTGTGGTAATTTGGAGCAGTGTGCGTGCATTGGTGTGCGTGTGATGTGGTGTGGACTATGGACAGGACGGGTAGTCACGGCTTGAGTTCTTCGCTGGGACCCGATCCTTCGGGGGGTAGTCACGGCTTGAGTTCTTCGCTGGGACCCCCGATTTGGTTTATTAAGCGAAAGTCCGGCTTGAGTTCTTCGCTGGCACCAGGTTGGATTTAAGAGAGCTATATAGGGGATCAGCTCCCATATATTATGATTGATATTACAGGGTATGTGAGTGCTTCAAATTACCTTTTTGATGTTATGATGTGAAAATGTTGCTGATGATGCATTTCACTCTACAGGGTGCATTAGTTTTAGATAGTTATAGAGATTATGGTTAAAATTGATATTTTACTCTCTGAGTCGAACGCTCACTCCTGTTTAATATTTTTTCAGGCCACAGGATGATATTTTTAAGGTTAACATGCTTTTCTCCCTCGCAGGTCATTTATTAATGTCTGCATAAACCTGTTAACTCTAGAATTTCCGCATGTGTTAGAAGTATTTATTGAATTGGGTCTGTAATATAAATTTTTACTTTGGACCTGTAAACTTATTATGGTATGCATGTTTGATGGATTGGATGAGGGAGCTGAGCTCACATTTATTTTTATGCTGATATGAATATGTGGAGGGTGAGCTGAGCTCCCCAATTGATGATATATTTTGTTTACAGGTCGGGTGAGTCAAAAACTCCCCGTTGAAAGGTCCACTTTATGGCCGGACTCTGTCCGGTTGGTTTATTGAAATTGGGCCCAAATGGGCCTTAGAGTTGGGTTAATGAACAGTTAGGCTTACTATGGGCCTCGGGGGCTTTAGGCTGGCCCAGGTCCTAGTGCCGATCCGGCCCATAGGTTGGGTCGTGACAAGTACAATTACTTAAGTGTTTTTAATTGATACATATAATACATTTACATCATGAATGTGCACTAATAGGGATAATTCTCCTTGTGTTGGTTGCCAGGAAGTAGAAATTCTGTAAACTGATATGGAAGGAGGAGATCGCTCAGTTTAGCAGTCTGTTGAGGCTGAGGCACAAGAGGAAGCCCCAGCTTTACAGAATGCTAGTGGATCAGCTACACCAGCTTCACCCATGTCGCAGTTTCCTACTCAGTTCACTTAGCAGATGGCTGCATTATTTCAATAAATGGCTAGAAGTATGCCCACCCAAGTCCCAACTCAAACACCAGTAGTGCAACCCCAGCCTCCAGCTAGATAGTATGATAAGCTGATAAAGTATGGGGCTACTGAATTCAAGGGAACTATGGATCTGCTAGAAGCTGAGCAGTGGTTGGAGAGAATGGAAAGGGTGTTTAAGAAGCTACATTGTACAGAATAACTAAAGTTCGAGTACACTGTTTCTTTGCTGCAAGGAGATGCATATGAGTGGTGGAAGACCATCCCCCACAGTCTAGTGGAGCCCCCAGTCCTCACATGGTCAGATTTTCTGAGGCAGTTTTGGCAGGAATGGGTCCCCGACACATATGTTGACATGAAGTTGCAAGAATTTCTGAACTTGAAGCAAGGGGACAGAAAAGTAGCAGGTATGAAAGGGATTTCTCCAGGCTAAGTCACTACGCTAGGAGCTTACTCATTACACATGGAGTAAATCAACTTTTTTTTTTTCAAATAAAATCTGATAATTTACCTTTTCTTTTTGTTTTTCTTCATTTTCATTTGTTTTCTCTCTCTTAATAAGAATTTTATCCTTTTCAAATATAAATTTCTTGTCATAGAAAAATATTTTCTTGGCGAGAGTAATGTCATAATTTTAGGGCCAATCTCAGTTGCAGTTATTTTTATCATAGTTTGTTTATGAAAATTTTTTGTCAATAATTACCAATAAACTTGTTTTTAATTGGTAATATTAAGGAGAAAATAAAATTTTTAAAATAAATTACCTATGAAAATTTTTCATCCGTAATTACCAACGAACTATATTTAGTTGGTAATACTAAGAAGAAAATAGAAAAAAAAATTACAAAAACTTAAAAACTTTTACCTATAAAAATATTTCGTTAGTAATTACCAACAAGTATCAATTTCGTCAGTAATTCATCGATAAATCACAAAAAATATAAAATTTTCACATCATTTGTGAATAGATAGGAGAGATATTAGTTTCTTAATAAAAGGAAATCCACTCCCAATATATGGCAATTGTGGCATAGACAATATGTGGGGCCTCCTTGGAGCCCCACTAGTTTTTTTTTTTAAGTAATTTAAATCCTAAAAAATTAAAAAATAACTTTACATTTAAATTTAAATAATTAATATTTAATTTAAAAAATAATTAAAAAATTTTAAAAGGTAAAAATAAATTAAAAATTAAATTAAATGAAAATTTTAAGTTAAATTAAATTAAATTAAAATTTAATTAAAAATATAGAATAAAAATTAGCTGTGAAAAGTAATCGTCGGTAATCACCTATGACAACTTATTATCGTCGGTAATTACCTACGATAATTTGTTATCGTCGGTAATTACCAACAAAAAGTGTTACCAGTAAATAGTTGATAATTTATTAGTGTACAATCACCTATAAAATTACTAATAAAAAAAATTCTAATTTACCTACGAAATAGTTAGTCGGTAAATTTAGTGATAATATTTTTTTCGTTAATAAATTTTACCTATACTAGAATTATTGAACGAAAAAATTTTATCGATAATTCATCGGCAATCCTAATTACCAATGAAATATATGTATATTTGATCGGTAATTTTTATAGTTATTTTTTTAATTTCTTGTAATGTATGTTGACTTAGAGAAGAAAATTTATAGATCCGCAGTTGATGATAACTCATAATCATAATCAAATGAAATGCTTAGTAATTCTATTAGACACTTAATAATGGTATAAATTGAAGGTCAATTTAAAACACTAGCCGCCCTCCATTCTCCTCTTCATTTTACTTCTCTCTATCAAGAAAAAAAAAATCTTCTAGGGCTATTGTCGGCCATTTTCACATGGAGTAAATCACTTTTTTTTTTTCAAATAAAATGTGATATTTTACCTTTCCTTTTTGTTTTTCTTCATTTTCATGATTTTTTTTTTAATTTGTTATCTCTCCCTTAATAAGAATTTTATCCTTTTCATATATAAATTTCTTGACATAAAAAATATTTTCTTGGCGAGAATAATATCATAATTTTAGGGCCAACCTAAGTTGCAGTTTTTTTTTATCATAATTTATTTATGAAAATTTTTCATCAATAATTACCAATGAACTTATTTTTTGTTAATAATATTAAGAAAAAAATAAAAAATAAAATTTTTAAAATAAATTACCTATAAAAAATTTTCATCGATAATTACCAACGAACTATAGTTAGTCGGTAATACTAAGAAAAAAATAGAAAAAAAATTATAAAAACTTAAAAACTTTTACCTATAAAAATATTTCATTAGTAATTACCAACAAGTATCGACTTCGTCAGTAATCCATCGATAAATCACAAAAAATGTAAAATTCTTATATCTTTTGTGAATAGATAGGAGATGTGTTAGTTTCTTAATAAAAGGAAACCCACTCCCAATATATGGCAATTGTGGCATAGACAATATGTGGGGCCTCCTTTGAGTCCTACTATTTTTTTTTAAGTCATTTAAATCCAAAAAAATTAAAAAATAATTTTACATTTAAATTAAAATAATTAATATTTAATTTCAAAAATAATAAAAAATTTTAAAAGGTAAAAATAAATTTAAATTTAAATTAAATGAAAATTTTAAGTTAAATTAAAAATTAAATAAATTAAATTAAAAATAAAAAATTAAATTAAAAATATGGAATAAAAATTATCTGCGAAAAGTTATCATTGGTAATTACCTATGACAACTTATTGTTATTAGTAATTACTTACAATAATTTATTATCGTCGATAATTACCAGTAAAAAGTGTTAATCAGTAAATAGTTAGTAATTTATCAATGTATGATCACTCATGAAATGACCTACAAAAAAAAAATTCTAATTTACCTATGAAATAGTTCATTGGTAAATTTAGTAATAATATTTTTTTTTTGTTGGTAAAAATTACCTACGTTAAAATTTTTGAACGAAAAAATTTTATCGGTAATTCACCAGTAATTGTAATTACCAATGAAATATAGACATATTTAATCGGTAATTTTTATACCTATTTTTTTAATTTCTTGTAATGTATATTAACTTGGAAAAGAAAATTTATAGATCCACAGTTGATAATATTCAAATTCATAATCATAATCAAATGAAATGCTCAGTAATTCTATTATACACTTAATAATGGCATAAATTGAAGGTCAATTTAAAACCCTAGCCGCCCTTCATTCTCCTCGTCATTTTACTATTCTCTATTAAGAAAAAAATATCTTCTAGGGCTATTGTCAGCCATTTTCACATGGGGTAAATCACTTTTTTTTTCAAATAAAATCTTATATTTTACCTTTTCTTTTCGTTTTTCTTCATTTTCATGATTTTTTTTTCATTTGTTATCTCCCTCCTAATAAGAATTTTATCCTTTTCATATATAAATTTCTTATAAAAAAAAATATTTTCTTGGCGAGAGTAATGTCATAATTTTAGGGCCAATTTAAGTTGCAATTATTTTTTTTTTATAATTCATAATTATTTTCAAATTTAACACTCCATCTCGTTTAAGAGATAAAAATATCGAACCACTTATACTAAACACTAATTAGTAATTTAAATTATATTTATTAGTAGTATAAGAGAATAATTTTATTAGAATATTCTGAATTCATAAGATATATATATATATATATATATATATATATATATATATATATATATATATATATATATATAACAGGCTAAAATTTTTCAAGATAACATTTTAAGTAGAGATCTTGCTATTTAAGTGGAGAACTTGCCATTTGACATTACAAATGGTAAGACTAAACCCTTCTAAGAAGTTGTCATATGGCATTTTAAAGAGAGAAATTATCATATAGCATTCAAAGAGTAATAATATATTTTAATTTTATATGTTAATTAATTTATTTTTTTCATAGAAAATAGAATTGTAAAATGTGATGAGAGATGTAATTTTATTGAAAATTTAAATTGAATTTATTAAAATTAAAAATAAAGTATTAAAGTAAAAATATTATAATAAAAATAAAATATTAAAAATAATTTTTAATAAAAAATAAAATATTAAAATTAAAAGCACAGTTAGATTCGGCAGAACCTTGTAAATACCGAAATAGGTCTAGGAGTGGGCCCACTTCAAACCCTGGTCCACCCAAAGTAGGACCCACACTTCTTGTCGATTTCTTCGCTCCATAATTTCTTCATTTCTCCAAGTACTGGAGACAGAAACAGCAACTCTAAAAATGAAAAAGAATTTCTTTCACTCTCTAATTCCATTCACAAACCTTTGCTTCTTAATCTTATTACCTGCATGTAACCCAATATCGGCTCCGGCAACTCGTTCGGAATCTGATCTGAGTTCTCTGACTCGGGAGCTGCTGGAGTCGGCGAGAGAGCCTGAGTTCTTCGATTGGTTAAAACGGATTAGGAGGAGAATCCATGAATACCCAGAGCTTGCATTTGAAGAGTACAACACGAGTGAATTCATAAGATCGGAGCTTGACTCGCTTGGAATTGAGTATGTTTGGCCTATCGCGAAGACTGGGTTGGTGGGTTCGATCGGAACAGGGGTGGAGCCCTGGTTCGGTCTTAGAGCAGACATGGATGCCCTCCCTATTCAGGTTAGTCCCTCTCTTCTCTAAAATAACCCATTAATTCCTTTCTCACGTGGGACACGTGATTTACTTCTATTTTCTTTGTTATTTTTAAATATTTAAATAAAAAAAACTTCAGCCACTAAACCATGTACAATATTGGAAATAACAAAGATAATTTAAAATAATTAAGAAGAGAAAAATTAACATTATATCTTTCATAAATAATTATTGGTGAATATTAATTTTTATGCTGTAAAAATAAATTTAATGAAAAACAACCCATTCACATTAAAATTAAAATTTTTATCAAAAAAGAAATTATTAATTTTTTTTGTGAATCACAAGTTATTGACTTAATTTTGTTTATTTGTCTAATTTAATGCCTGTTTGGTTTAGCAATTAGAAGCAAACTCTCAGGTAAACAAAATTTTTCAATATTACAATAAATTTAGGCTTTAACACAATAACTTATATAAAATTTAAAATATATTCTTAATAAGAATTATTAATAAGTATATACTAATGTGTATAAATCTCGTAACGTAAAATTTTTAACAGCACTTTCATATTAATTTACAGTACTATTATACATAATGTTATATTATTTATTATTTTATATGTTATATTGATGCCTAAATAAGTTACTTTGATATTCTTTATTACTTTAATATTATGTATTAAATGATGTTAAAGAAGTGTTATTGAAACCTTTATTTATTGTAGTGAAACTAGCTAGCTTTTCTCACATGTCTCATTGCACAACAATGTAATCTCTATATGGTTAATAATCAAAATTTGATTTCTATAATTTATAGATTTTTTAAATTTATATATTTAAAAAAAAAACTATAATCATAGATTATAGAAAGGTGTTAAATTTAAATTAAAGAAGAAAATTAGAAAAAAAGGACTTGATATCATATTAAGATAGTAAAGAAGAAATTTAGAGTTCAATTTAGAATGGGAAACTAAATCATTATACATGGTTTAGCAACTTATGACTTGCATTAATGGTACTAATGTTTACCAATTACATTTTGAAGGTTATTTCATAGAGTTGACCACAAGAATTACTATTTGATTAATTGGAATGTCTAGAATGGATCTATGTATATATAACATGGTATTAGAAATTTGATGAATGGTCTCAACAAAGTTCAAATAATATTTATACAATTAGTTCTTTTTAAAGGAAATTATTAGTCACTAATGAAAATTTAAGAAGGATTAATTAGAGAATATTTAGTGAAATATAAATTGTGATTAATTTAAGTATTAATGATAAATATACATAAAAATAAAAATAATTATTTTTGTACATTAATATTTTTTCCATGTGGTTGGACTTGATTGTTCAAAGTACTTGCATTTTTTCTGTATTAGCCAAATATATAAATATACACTAGAATTTTACCAAATAGTTTATCAGCATCTCAATTTTTTTATTTGGTACACAATTTCATTACTTTTTAATGATTTTAATTTTAATTTTTTAATTGGTAAAAAAACTTCTTTTTTAAAATAATTCATTTATTTCAAAACATTGAAAGAAAAAGATAAAATATAAAGATAAAGAGAAAAAAATATAAATTTAGATAGGCAACATTAGAAAAAATTAATATGTTGACAAACATTAAAAAAAATTACCTAACAAATAAATTTAAGGAGTACTTATATAAACAATAAAGTATTAGAGCATAAATATATATATATATATATATATATATATATATATATATATATATATATATATATATATATATATATATATATATATTCAATCATATAACAAAAGCTATACATGAGATTTCAAGTTCTGAGTCCCAATCAAAGCCAATTGTATCAATTAATAATAAATTAATTTTATTTTGTCCTAACTATTAAGTTTAATTTATTAATTTCTAAATGGCTAATTTTGTAATTGATTAATTTAACTTTCTAATCTAACTTTCTTAGTGGAACTGGAAAACTAAAACTTTTTTTTGCAATTTTTTTCCATAACTATTTATTTAGTTAATTGGTATATATTGGGCTTCAACTACTTTGTTACTTGTCCTTTTTATATATAGTTTATTGTTCAGTTATTTGACTATTTCATTACTATATATGCTGCTCTACTACTATATATTATAAAAATATGCTTTGCTAATTTCATTGGGATAATTTGGTTTGATTTGAATAAATAAAAATGAATTCATTATTTCAATTAATAATGACTTAAGTTTGGCTTGATTAAATACCTATAATAATTTTTTGAACTACTATGAATCATATTTATGTATGAAACTATAATAAATTTATTTATTTAATTTATAACTCTCAACTAAGGCCATGTTCGGCAAAGCTATTCTACTTATTAGCTGTTTTAGTAGCTACCAGCTATTAGTGATTAGCTGTTTATATAGTGATAAGCAGAAATGTTTAGTAAAAATAATTGTTGAATTAGCTATTAAATGTAAAAAGTAAAAATAGTGGTATCATCTTGTTGACTATAGTAAAAATGCTATCTCAACCTCTAAAAGTTAGGAGGGTAACTTTTTATAAATTATTCCCTCAATTTTTTCATATTAATATAAACATTATATTACCAAACAGTATAATTAAATAAGAGATAGTATTTTGATTAGAGTCAAAACACTAAATACTACCTTAAAAACTGTTGTCGAACAAGGTCTAAGTAGAATTCTTTAAAAAAAGAAAAACTAATTTTATTTATTTATTATCATATCATATTTATATAAGGGAAACTATAATTACTTTATATTAATTAAAAAATAATTTGAAGTAATTTAATACTAAGAATCCTATATAACTTTGTTAGCACAAAATTTCACATAACACTTATTAGTTTTACTAACTATGGATAATTTTAAATCAAGAGCTTACAAATAATACAATTGTATCATTAATTAAAAATGTAGTTAATTTATATTAATAAATTAAAATAATTATAAAAACTATGAAATATTTAATATTTATACGATCATGAATTATAAATTTAAAAAATTTACATGCAATATATATGCTATAAAACTATTATTTTTATTATATAAAAATGAAAATAATCTTTTTAAAAACTTAAATAAGGAAGAGTGAAGACTAAAAATTACTATTTAATATTTATATATAATTAGAAATATTATAATTAATAAAATTTTAAATTTCAAAGACTAGTATCTTGAAATATATCAAAAGATTTGAATATCTTAGATTTAATTGCTAGTTAGTAATACAATGACAAAATATATTAAATTTAAGATTTTTTGTTTCAATGATTGCAATTTAACTAAAAGCTGATAGTTGAAAATTTTTAATTTTAATATTATACTTATATTTGAATCATTGACCATTGAATTTTGAAAAATTAATTCAAAATTTGAGTTTACTAATATATCATATTAGCATTTTAAATGCTAAAAAAGCTATAAGCTAGCTTTCAATCGCTTAGCCAAACAATCATTTAAGCTGTTCCATTTAGCATAAGATAATTTTATTTCTTAACAAAAAATTTTAAGATAAATGCATTTTTATCAAATTCTATCAATTTAATTTTTAAGAATGAAATTCTATTAATTTATGAATAAGTTGAAATGTAAATTTAAATTCCTCACTAATATAATTAAACCAACTCATTATACTACTAAAAATCAATAATTATGTCAAAACAGCAATTATTTAAGGCTAGACTATGTGGCATTGTAACTCAAAATAGTTTATGGTTCTTATTGAGTGCGTGCGTGTGTGTGTGTGTGTGTGTGTGTGTGTGTGTATATATATAGACGAAGAAATGGAAATCTTTAACCTCTTTGTATTATGGAATAGCAACTTAATATTATTTCAACATGACTCAAGGTGCAATTCTTAAAGAAAATTATTAAAGAGTTTATATACAAATTAGTATGCGAACCTATTTGAGATTCTATAATTTAGCTGCTTCCTTAGTCTAGACGTTGGCAATGGATGTCTGAAATATTTTCATGACAGTTTGCCTTATTAACATTCTTAACTAATCTATTTCAATATTCTGGGTATTTGGAAGGAATTGGTAGAGTGGGATTACAAGAGCAAGAACAACGGCAAAATGCATGCTTGTGGCCATGATGCTCATGTTACAATGTTGCTTGGAGCAGCAAAGTTACTTCAATGCAAGAAGGATGAATTGAAGGTATATGCATACTCACAATTCACACAAACATCTCAGAGTTAAGAATTTATATGTGTTTTTTCTTTAATTCTGACTGATTCCATTTCTGATACCTACTCCAAAGGGCACTGTTAAGCTTGTATTCCAACCAGCAGAAGAAGGTCGAGCTGGTGCTTACCATATGTTGAAAGAAGGAGCTCTTGATAATTTCCAAGCCATTTTTGGACTACATGTTGCACCTGAAATGCCTGTTGGTTCAATTGCTTCTAGACCTGGTGCAATAGCTGCTGGTGCCGCAAGGTTTATAGCTGTCATTAAAGGGAAGGGTGGACATGCTGCACGGCCCCAAGATACAAGAGATCCGGTTCTTGCTGCATCCTTTGCCATCCTTGCACTTCAACAATTAATTTCTCGGGAGACTGATCCTCTTGAGCCCAGGGTAACTTTCATTTCCCATTTCTAACATAGGATGAATATATGATTCTTTTGCAACTGGTTAAAAGATTCATCTTTGGTAAGAATAAGCAAATTTGGTTCACAATGTTATGTTCTAATATTCTACTGAAACTTCAAAAGTCTTTGAACCAGAGTGCAATTTTAGCCTAAAAGCAAACTTTTTCACTTCCCAACTGTTGTATAGGTACTCTCGTTGGGGTTTGTTGAGGCTGGCCAGGCTGGGAATGTAATCCCAGAGACGGTGAAATTTGGAGGTACTATTCGGAGCATAACTACAGAAGGTCTATCCTATCTTCAGAAAAGGATAATAGAGGTAATTATTTTTTTTAGATGATACTCAAGATTGATAGCAATAAGAACTTGAAGATTGAGAGGTAAACATGGAGCAATTCATCATATATTACCATTTATCAGATACAATCAGGTGCCTGAAAATAAATGAACAAAATGTTTTATAGATTTTATATGTATTGTTGATAATTCTTTAGTAATAAATTAATAATGTCATGTTTTATTTTGATGTATTGTTGACAACACATTTTACTATCAGGTTGTAGGGAATCAAGCAGCTGTTCATCAATGCACTGCTTCTGTAGACTTCATGGAGGAAAAGATGAGGCCTTATCCAGCCACAGTAAATGATGAAGCAATGTATGAACATGCCAAGCAAGTTGGGGAAGCTTTGCTTGGCGAATCCAACGTGAAAGTTACGCCCCTCATTATGGGGGCAGAGGATTTCAGCTTTTATGCACAGAAGATGAAAGCTGCATTTTTCGTGATTGGTGTACGGAACAAAAATGAAAAATCATCTCCAGGGTTGCATACACCATACTTTTTTCTTGATGAGGAGGTGCTTCCCGTGGGAGCTGCTCTCCATGCTGCAGTTGCCATTTCTTATTTGGATGCCAAAGCTGTTGAGACACATTAGGACCTGGCTATTATGTTCACTTGCTCCTTCTGTATGTGATTAGAAAAATGTATCATCTTATTAATACCAGTATGCTGAATGCTTTCAACACCTTTTAAACGTGTGAGTATGCTTCTAAATCCCAGAATTATAAAGATGGATAATTGGAGTTGTCAAATCGGCCACGTACTTGGTAAAGAAAATGCACGAGCAGATTTGTCTTTTTCGCTGAAAGAATTAGAGGATCCTTTGATTCATTTTAAAAAATCGAAGACTTTTAGGTGTAAATTTTGTCAAATATCAGGAGCTTACAGTAATTTCACAAGATAGATATGAGTGATAAAAATGTTTCGGATTCATTGTTAAAGCATCCTATCCACACAAAAAAAATGGCCTTGGTTAATATAGGAACCGTCTTCGGGGAATCAGTTGCCTAAACCTGAATTTCTGGGGATGAGAATGCTCCTTGCTGCTGCAGACTTCATGGGCCTAAGTTCAGTATGCTGCCTGTGCTTATCACTATCAGCAGTCTTGCATCATTCTTTCGCTTTGGACACTGGTTCTGGACCAGGGATGGAGTTGCTAACAAGGGAGTTATTGGAATCAGCGAGAAAGCCTAAGTTCTTTAAGTGGATGAGAGGGATAAGAAGGAGAATCCATGAGTACCCCGAGCTGGGATTTGAGGAGCACAGAACCAGTCAGCTCATCAGGACTCAGCTTGACTCGCTTGGAATCGAGTATAAATGGCCTATTGCCAAAACTGGAGTGGTGGCATCTATTGGGTCTGGAGAGAAACCGGTTTTCGGCCTCAGAGCTGATATGGATGCCCTCCCTTTGCAGGTGAGCTCTCTCTCTCTGCACTCTTAATTGCTTAATTCCAATATATGATATTCCTCTCTCTTGCTAAAGGATGTTTGAATTTGTATACCTTCAAATCACTACTTATCTTATGGAAGGAATTGGTGGAGTGGGCGCACAAGAGTAAAATTGATGGCAAAATGCATGCTTGTGGTCATGATTCTCATGTGTCAATGCTTCTTGGAGCAGCCAAACTGCTCCAGGAAAAGAGAGATGAATTAAAGGTAACATCTTTACTCTAGATACAATCAGAAGTAGAAAGAAAAAGGCTACATGGATTATCAGCACATATCCAGAGCTTGTCAGCTTTTCTTGCATCCATTAAACCTTATAGATTTCAACCTATTTTTGAAGGGTACTGTGAAGCTTGTTTTCCAGCCTGGAGAAGAGGGTTATGCTGGTGCCTACCATATGTTACAAGATGGTGCTCTTGATGATCTCAAAGCCATCTTCATGTTACATGTTTTACCTACAATTCCCACCGGCGTTATTGCCTCAAGGCCTGGTCCATTGCTTGCTGGTGCTGGACTCTTCTCGGTTACAATTCGAGGGAGAGGAGGACTCGCAGCAGCTCCACATGGTACCATAGACCCAATTCTTGCAGCTTCTTTTGCAATCATTGCTCTCCAACAGATTGTATCTCGAGAGATAAATCCTCTTGAGGCCGGGGTAATATTTTCCATTCTCTTTTGCTGAATTATAAACGGCAGTGAACTTATTCTTCTAGCACCCCTAGATAACAAATGGAATTGATTATTGATCATTTATTTGGAAACTTAAGGTGGTTACAGTTGGGTTCATAGAAGGAGGTGAAGCAACAAATGTAATCCCAGAATGTGTGAAATTTGGAGGAACTTTCAGAAGCTTGACCAATGAAGGTCTACTCCACATAACAAAGAGGATAAAGCAGGTAAAACATTGATCTCTTCCTTTGCAGACCTTAAAAAATTTTGTATAAATACTATTCAATGAGAAGAAATTAAGTAGCAGATAAAAGGATACATTCTTCAACAGATCATTGAGTTCCAAGCAGTCGTGCATAGATGTACTATTTCATTGGACTTCATGGAAGATACTCCACTACCTTATCCAGTCTTGAACAATGATGAAGCATTATATGAGCATACAAAGAAGGTAGGAGAGGCCCTGCTTGGAAAGCAAAATGTGCAGCTTCTCCCAATGAACATGGGAGGAGAGGATTTTAGTTTCTATTCCAAGAAGATTCCTGCTACTGCATTTGGGCTTGGGATTAGAAATGAGACATTGAAATCAGATGAGCCATTGCATTCACCTTACTTTGTTATGGATGAAAGTGCTCTTCCAATTGGAGCAGCTTTCCATGTTGCTGTTGCAATGTCATATTTGGATAGCCATGCTCAAATCTCTTAGAAACTTTATGATGTATCTGAAACGAATTTTTTCATGAAATAAATTTGAGGAAAATGCTAAATTCAAAGAGTCTAATTGAATTCATAAAAGATTGTTATGTATGCTTGTTCTATCATGAACTAAGTTATAAACGCTTGTGAGTGTGGATCTCATATCTAGTTTCTATAGTCTATGGTTAACTAGGTCCATCTTAAAAATTTCCAAGATATAGACACATAATTAATCATATTTTAATCGGGATATGAGGTGAGTAATTAATTATATTAAACTTTTAAAGTACTTTTAACTGAAATGAATAGTTTTGCAGCTCTTCTTGCAAATTGAATGTCTTTACAAGAGATGGTATGAACTACGCTTAGCAGAAATCCTTAATAAATCAGGACTTGTACATTTAGCTTAGAGGTTAAAGATGGTTCCTGCGAAACAAAGAAAATAAGATGAAGTCATACAATAAATCTAGGCTTTAACAATATTTTTTAACATTATTTTGAACATAATTTTAAATAATAAATAAAACATCAAGATAACATATTTAGACATCAAAGCAACATATAAAATAACAAATAAAATATAAATCATGTATAATAGTATTGTAAATTCATATAAAAGTGTTGTTAAAAATTTTAGATTACATGATTTATGTACGTTACCATGTGCTTACTAATAATTTTTACTAAAAGCATATTTTAAATTTTAACAACATATAAAACATGCTGTTAAAGCGAGTTCTTCCTTGCTAAAAGAATATGGTTGCATATAAGTACAAGTTACAATCAAATCTGGCATTTTTCCTTCTTTCTCAATATCCTAGTTTGCAATGGACCCATCCTTAACATTAACAATATAGTAGAGGAATTAATAATGATCAAATATAAAGACAACATCCTGAATCCTGATCATTGCTTCAAAAATGAGAGCAGAGGAATGAAACAGTTGGTATAGATGATTTATGAGACAACAGCCATCTTGACATGAGCTTCAAGATTAAATAAATTTCTTCCACTGAAAACATGAATACGTACTGTATACAGGTAATAATCAAAACTGATCCCACAAGAATCTAGTGGAGGATCTTCACTGCAGTTGCATGAGTTAGAAAGTACAGTAGTAATAACTATTTTCCAACGTCTTACTTGTTAATTGGATATTTAGGCATGTGCAAGATGACACTTTCGATTCAACTTTGATTCATAAAAACCAATGGTCACATTTCTGACACTAACTTGAGGCGGCAATTTGAAGCCCTACAATCAAAATGCACTTTCTCCATGTTTAATGCCACCAAGCTGGAGTCACAGATTCAGAACAGGAGGCCCAAAAATCTCTAAAAACCACATCAATCGATTTGGAATCTAAGATTACACATTTAAGTTCCTCAAGCTTGCCCTTCCAGGATAAAAAATATGAACAAGCTTGCTTTTTTTTTTTTTTTCGTTTTCCCAATTCCTTCTGATTCTGGACAGACAAATGGGGTCATTGAGGTGGTGCCAAGAGATCCTACCTATTATGAGATATCCAACTACGACCAGGTATTTTCCTAAACCCTCTCTCCCTCATTTTGTCCCTAACAATAGCAAAATCCTGCCACTGGTCTGCTGCAGCATATATGCTCGACAAAAGCACATAAGAACCGGAATTTTTGGGTTCAAGCTCAAACAATCGCCTAGCAACAACTTTCCCCAGCTCAACGTCGCCATACAGCTTACAAGCTCCAAGAAGTGCACCCCAAGCACTTGCATGAGGTTCCACAGGCATCGAATTTAGAAGCTCAAAAGCTGCTTTTAGCTGTCCTGATCGGCTAAGAAGATCAACCATACATGCGTAGTGGTCAGGGGAGGGAACAATAGAATACTTATTTTTCATGGTTTCAAAATAGTGACTACCCTCTTTAACAAGCCCCCCTCGGCTGCAAGCTGCCAAAATGACAGTAAATGCCGCCTCATCAGGAATTAATCTCTCATTTAGCATCTTATTGAATAATCCAACGGCCTCTTCGGCACACCCATGAATGGACAATCCTTGTATCATAGAACAATATGAAATTAGATCTCGAGTAGGCATCTCTTCAAACAACTTTTTTGCTCTATCCATGTTCCCACACTTGGCATTCATGTCAATAAGGGCAGCAATAACGTGAGTCTGACCTTTATCAATCGAGCTTTGGCACAAATAACAATCAACCCATTTCGCAAAATCCAAACTTCCCACTTGAGCACAAACCGACATCAAGCTCACCATTATATACTCATCAGGCTTCACATTCATCGACTCCATTTCAAGAAATATCTTCACAGCCTCATTAGGCTGCCCATTTTGAGCATATCCTGAAATCAAAGCCCCCCAAGCAATGATATCTCTCTCCGGAGATTTCTCAAACAAAGCCCTCGCAGATGCCATATCCCCCACCTTCGCATACCCGTCAATCAAAACAGTAAAAGAAACAACATTCCTCTCAGGCGTTTCATCAAACAATTTCCTAGCACTACGCAAATCTCCTGCTTTCACCAACCCACCAATCATAGCATTCCACGACGTTAAATTCCTCTCCGGCATTTGAACAAACATTCTCGTCGCGTTATCCATATCCCCAACATTCGCATACCCAACGACTATTGCCGTCCAAGAAACCACGTTCCTCTCAGTCATCTCATCGAACGCCTTTCTTGCAGAAAATATTTCCTTGCATTTTCCATAAAAATCTACCAAACTAGACCCAACATACACATCGTCACTAACCCCACATCTTATTGCCGAGCCATGAAATATTTCACCTTCCTTTAATCTGCACTCATTCGAACACGACCTTATAAGAGAAGGATACGTGTACTTGTCCGGCCATGCGTATTCACTCCGCTTCATGCGGATAAAGAGAGATAACGTATCGTCAAAATGAGACTTGTGGGAGTAGATTTTGAGAAGGATGTTGTAGGGGAGAGTGGAGGGAGTGAGAAGGCAATCAAAAATGGATAAGGCATAGGAAACAGAATTGGAGCGGTTGAGAAGGTAGGAAACGAGAAAGTGATCTTGCTCGAGTCCTTTGCGGATTATGAGAGCGTGCAACTGGTAGAGGTGGCCGATAGTTTTGCAAGAATTGATGAGAGTACGGATTGAAGCGTTAGAAGGAGATTTTAAAGGCATGGATTTTGCAGGAAAAAGGATTCATGGCTGCTCTGCTGGTTTTATTTGGGGTTTCTGAGAGGAGAAAACAGAACACAAAACAACAATTTGATGAATAATTTATTGGGCTAAATCAAATGTCAGATACAGTTAAGGCCATTCACGGCCCATTCTGCAACCAGCCCTTAGCCCAATTCAGGCAGCAGAAAATCGCCCAATTCGCTCTTTTTCTTCCCCAATCATCTCTACTCTCTACCAGAGAAGAACTAGCAAAATCCAAATGGTGCTCTGGTCGTATCCACCAACGCGGAAGCAACTAGCGGTGACAGTTGGCTTTCTAATCACCGGCGCTTCACTATTTTGTTATGGAGCTTACCTGTCCATGGCCAACATAGCTCCTCAACAAGCTCGAGCTAAAGCCCGTAAAGATTATATTAAAGATCGCCTTCGAAAGATGCTCGATGATTAGTTCGATAAGCGTTTGCTTTAATGCCCACTCCAGGATTTTCTTATCAAAGTATGCATTACTCTCTCTATTGATGTCCATCCCTTTTTTTTCTTATTTTAGGGTTTTCAGTTTTTCTAATATTATTGTATTTATTATTATATTTTGTCACTGTCCCTCGCTTTAATTTCTAATTAAAAAATTATTACAATAAGCTAATAATATTGTACAAATTTAATCTAAATTTCTGATTAAAAAAAATTAATCTACATTCGTTCTAAATAAACAAAAATTATTATTTATACACTTAACGTAATTAAATGATATCTTTATTTTTTAAATTCGTAATTTAATTTTTATTTGAGTATATTAATTAATAAAATTTTTTAATTTAAATTGGATAAAGGAATTAAAAAATAAATGAAACAATAATATGAAAAATTAAGTAATGTAATTTTTTAAAATAAAATATAAAATAATTAATTTTATTAAAATAAAAAATTAGATAATTTTTTTTTTAAATATATGTCAATAAATATAATTAAATTCGCCTAACTTCTTTTTAAATTGAAATTTAATGATTCAGCGTCATAGCTTCAATAGATTTAATTTTAAATCTATGATTACTTTTTTTTTTTATCTGTAAATGTAAAATTGCATTTCATTGTACGGGCAAAATTAGAGATGACAATGGATCAAATTTTTATGAATATTTAATTTCACTAAATTTTAATAGGATAAATTTGAATAATATGTTATCAGATTTATGACGGATTTATGTTTAAAAATTAATATTTATGAAGAGTTCGAATCGAATTGAAATTTTATATATTAATTTTATTTATATAAATATTTAATTAAATATAAAATATATTTTTTTATTATAATATTTAAAAAATTGTATATATTTTATTTTATATTAAATTAAAATATTTTATGAAATTATTAATAAAAATAATTTTTATTTAATTTTTTAATTAAAATATATAAAATTAAATGAGTTCGGATATTTTTTAAGTAATAATAATTGGATTTAGAATGGTTGTATAATTAATAACAAATTTTAATCGAATTTAAAAAAAATTTAAGTGAGTTTTTTTGCAATCCCTAAGACAAATAATACTTACAAGGTAGGAGTGGCTCAAACCATAAACCAAATTCATACAAGAACATCCAAATCAAAATCACTGGATGATAGTACATAGAAAATCAAAACCACTAAACCATCCAGCAGCACTACTAGTATGGGGTAGCCACGGTTCAGGAACTATCGGTTACGGTTCCTGAAATGCCGGTTGAGGTTCAATGAAATCATGAACCTAAATCAAACTGCCAAGGGACGGTTTAGAAGACGGTTCCTTAACCGCCGGTTCCGGTTTGAGCCCCGGTTTAAAACAGTTTAAAAGGCGATTCGAAAAAAAACGGTTCAAGACAGTTTGGAGGATGATTTGGAAGCGATTTAGGGATGGTTTAATGGTAGCTTAGACAAAAAAAAATTAGAGAAAAATTTTATTGGTTCAAAATTTAAGTTATATTTGTAAAAATATTTTAATTTTTTTAAAAAATCTTTCAATCAAAATAAAATAAAATAAAAAGTAAGAAAATAATTTATCTTTAAGAAAAATTTAATAAATAAAGACTTGAACCTGATTAAAAAATTAGAGATGAAATTAATTTTTTTAAAAGAAATTAGCAAAAAGTGTATGAACTTAATTTTGCCTAAATATTCCTTTAGGATTTAGAGAAATAAAAATTTTTAGTTCTATTATTTGCCTTTTTTTTAAATTATATAATAATTGATAATTAAAAAGTATAAAAAAGAAAAAAAAATTAAAATAGAGGGTATTGAAAATTTTATTGAGGATTTAAAGTAATAACAAAATAAGTGAGATAGTATTGAAAATTTTAGTAAGTATATAAAATAATAAAGTAGGAAAATTGAGAGAGTATTGGAAATTAAAATGAGTGTAGAAAATAATTATTTAGAGAATTTGAGAAAATTGAAAAAATATTAAGAATTGAATAAAATACAGAGAATAATTGTGTAGAGAATTAATGATATATATAAATAAATTAGAAGTGAAGTAATATATTTATTGAATTTTTTTATATTTAAATCGCTGATTAAATCCGGTTCGAAATCCTTGATTTAATCCGGTTTAGAACCGTCGGTTCACAGTTCTTAAAAAATATGAATCTAAACCAAACCGCAGAATGACAGTTTCGATCCGATTCGAAGTCGGTTTCGATTTTAACCGGTTTTAGTCTGGTTTTGACCGAATTGATTCTGATTCAAAACAGGACCGTGGCCACCCCTAACTACTGGATTACCATCTAAAACCGGAAATTGAATGAAGACTAATGGTAAAAACCAGACAATAATTGTCAATAAGCCGCATGCTCATGCTCCAGCCAAATTTTGGATACTCATTTGCTGGCAGATTCCTCAATGCACCACAAGCACACGTAAATTAGTAACGAAAATGATTCACAATTAAAATTATGTCAATTTTAATAGAATTATTATTTTTATATAATTCACACTCACACATATTCTATAACTGATGTGAGATTCAAATGTTCAATTTATAGATAGACTTGTCTCGATTTTTTTATTATAGACTCACACACACTGATTCTTTCCTTAATTTTTTGCCTTTTTTTATAAAAAATAAAATATATGTATATATGAGTTAATGATAAAAATGAACTACCATTAATACTATTATAATTTTAGGAAAATTCTTATTCTCATATAACCCATTCAATCACGCTAGTTAAGCTTTCACTGTAAAATTAGTTTAATAACATATTTAGCATTACTATTGAGAAAATCACTATTTTAAATATACTAATAGGATAATATTAAAAAATAATTTAAAATAAAATTTTATAAATTTTAATAATAAAAATATTAAAATAATAAAAGAATTTTTTTTAATTATTTTTTTAATAATATTTTTATTCAAAAAAAATAATTTTAACTCTTCAAATATAATGTTAAATAGACATTAAATATATGATTGAAGGGGTGTTTGGTTGTTGATTGCAGCTGATAGCTGATAGACACCCAAACAGATAAATTATAGTGTTTGACAAGCTTAAAAAAATAGAGCTGATAGCTGATAGGCAACTGATATGATACCCATCAGCTGCAGTTTATATTAGCTCTATTTTTTTAAAGTTGTTTCTCATCAGCTGATAGTTGATTTGGTTTTATTTTGACTATATTATCCTTTTTTATTTAATTTGAAAATTAATATTATTAATATTTTTATTTTTTTATTTGTAATTTTAACATTTTAATTAACGTATTTTAACTTTATTAAAATATTTTTTATTAATAATATAAAATATAAAATATTTATTTATATCTAAAAACTTAAAATTAATTATAAATTTTTCTATTAACAATAATAATTATTTTATTATTTTATCTATATTTTTCAAATTATTTAATTATCTTAAAAAATAATTATTTTCTTAGTTCAATAATAAAATAAATGATATAATATAAAAGATTAATAATTATATATTTATTTAAATAATATAATATATTAATTTAATAATTATATATTTAATTTAATAATTATATATTTAATTTAATAATAAAATAAATAATATAATATAATAAATTTATAATTTTATATTTATTTAAATAATAAAATAAATTATATAATATATACCATTATTAGTCATTTCACATATTAACAGTAATAATTTGTTGACCCCACAAGCTCAAAGGAGCATAGATTTTGATGATACCAAAACTCAACTAGAATCAAACTAACATTGTTTTAAGTGTTGTGTATCTTAAAGAAAAAGACACAAGGATTTCATGATGGATTCGTGCTTCTGAAGTAAGGATGATACTCTAAGGATAACACAGGACAAATCAAAGGAGATAAAAGAAGAAAATATTACCTTCCAATGCTGCATTGAAAATCAGAATTGAAGGTACATATAGTATAAAAGTTAAGTTTTATTTTTAGGATTACTTGTGAAAAGAATTGAGGAGTAAAAGTCAATGATGTTTATTTTCAATGCCTCAAAAGATTTTTCTTTTAAATATCATTATTGGCCTAAAAAAAGTGTTTGACTATGATTTGGTGTAAAGTTTTATAGTTTTGAAAGTTATGCAGAAATGTTTTCCTGGTATGCTAACTGGTTTGCTACTTATTTTAGTATGCTAACTGGTTTGCTATTTTCTCAAGTATGCTAACTGTCTCAACTCTGTACAACATCGCAGAAAATGACAAAATAACGACTATTTTCTTGAAATTCGTATCTGTAACGTTCAAATGAGTTCTCCAACGGTAAAAAATGTTCCAAAGCTATAAATACACCTACCTTTGGCCATTTTGCACTTAATGAAAGACTCTCCACTGTTCAAAATCATAAAAGCTTTCATTCAAAGTGCTCAAAGTGTTTTATTGCTCTTCATTGGCTTATTTACTCAACTCTTCTTTATAGATTCTATTGTATTGAGTGAGAGTGAGTTTTAAACACATTATTATCATTTATGAGAGGTCATTCAAGCACCTATTGAAGCTTGGTTGTGAAAAATGTTTGGGATAACACGTGGTAGAGGTGTGAAGCTACTTGTAAAAGCTTTGATGAGAAGATTTGTAAAGGGCTTTTGTCTCTTGCCTTTAAAAGAGAATAATAGTGAAGTGAAGACTCAAAGTGGGATCTTTGAGAGAGTGGATGTAGGCTAGTTGAAGCCGAACCACTATAAAAATTTCAGTGTTCATTTTCTCAACCCTTGCTCTTTACATTTATGCATTTTAACTTTATGATTGATATGCTTTTGCTGATATGAAAGTTGATATTGTTTGCTGATAACCTTGCTGCAAACTGAGAAAATTAGTTTACTGCTAAATCTGCTGACATCTGATATAATCTGCTTGTTATTTGATTTCTTTGTCGGTTAGTATATCCGGTATCTTGCTCAAGTTCTTTGTGTTAAAAACTTATTCAGATTACTGATATCTCTGCTGAATGCTGATATAATTTGTTAGATCGGTATACTGATTGCATATAGCCTAACTTTGAATCAACTTGTCAATAGAGCTGTATTGTTCATATTTCACATTAGTCAATTGAGTTGAACCTAGCTGTAATTTTCAAAGGTTTTGAGCAAGAACCGAAAATTGTTTTTAAAGTCCAATTCACCCCCCTCTTGGACATATTTTGGGACATCAATTTGGTATCAGAGCTTGTCTCTCTTGCTTGAGGATTAAACCCCTTAGAGTGATCCATACACATGGCTAGTTCATCTAGAAACTCAGCTGGTATACCTGCCCCCTTAGCTGAAGGTTATTCTATCACTAGACTACCACTTTTTAATGGCACAAATTACTCTTTTTGGAAAACTAGAATGAGAAACTTTATACAATCTGTTGACATTGATGCTTGGAGAATAATTAAAGATGGTCCTTATATTCCTTATAAAACCAGTGAAGGAACTGTACAAATTCCTAAAGCTGAAGTTGAATTTGATGATAATGATTGGAAGAAAATTTCTACAAATGCCAAGGCTATTAACATTCTTCATTGTGCTCTTGATATTAATGAGTATAATCGTATTTCAGGATGTCAAACTGCAAAAGAAATTTGGGACAAACTAGAAGTCACATATGAAGGAACTGATGTGGTGAAAGAGTCAAAGGCAAACCTCCTCATCCGTGATTATGAGTTGTTTGAGATGAAACACGTGAAACTATTCTTTGAGATGAGTACAGTTACAGAGATCTTGTCAATCTACTTAAAGCTCTTGGAAAGAGATTTGAGGAACAAGAGCTTGTAAAGAAAATTCTGAGGTCTCTTCCAAAGACGTGGGAAGCAAAGACTACTGTTATTCAAGACACCAAGGATTTCAGAAAATACACCTATGATGAGCTAATTGGTTCTCTCATTGCACATGAGATGATCTATGAGAAAGATGAGAAAGAAGGTGATCAAAAGAAAAAGAAAGGTATAGCCTTCATATCCGAAAAGGTAGATGAGAAAAAGAAAAGTGTTGCTCTTAAAGTTAGTTCAAGTGATGATGATGAAGATATGGCTATGATAGTCAAAAGATTCAAAAGAGCATTTAGAAAAGGTGGAAGCAAATACAAGAAGTTCACAAAGAAATATGCTCCAAAGGCTCCAAATCATTCAAGTGAAATAGTTTGTTATGAGTGTAACAAACCAGGCCACATTAAGCCAAAGTGTCCTACATTGAAGAAGAAAAACAAGTTTAGAAAGGACAAAAGCAAAAAGGCAATGGCAGCAACATGGAGTGATAGTGACTCTTCATCAAATGATGAAACAAGTGACAAAGAAGCTGCAAACACTTGTATGATTGCAATTGAAGAAAAAGGTGAAAGCTCACACATCGAAGATAGTGAAAATGAGGTAAATCTTGAACTTTCTAATGTTGATGAATTAGAAATTTCATTTGTGAAGACATATGATAAATATAGAACTTTTAAAAAGAAATGCAAAATTTTAGTTCATGAAAATTGTGCTTTAAAATCAGAAAATATATCCTTGAGTATGGCTTCAAAGGAAAATGAATTTTACAAATCACAAATGAAATTATTTAAGGAAGTTAATGATGAGCTTCAAAGATCAAAAGAAGTGTGTGAACAACTTCTTGAGAAAAACAGAATTCTTGAGGCAAAAGTTGAATCTTTGACAAGAGATTTAACTAAATTTACAAAAGGAAAAGAAACACTTGATATACTTATTGGGAATCAAAGATCCACAAATGAAAAATCTGGAATTGGTTATGATGGATTTATGAAGTATGAAAAATACAAACAATTTTTTGTTAAAGCTACATCCTTTTCTCAACCAAGTTTTACATGCTTTTATTGTAATCATAAAGGTCATATGATTAATGCTTGTCCTGTTAGGAAAGGAACCTTTAAGACAAAGAAAGTATGGGTGCCTAAAGGAACCCTACCTAATGTTACTAACACTCAAGGACCCAAAGTTGCTTTGGTACCTAAGAATAGTTAACTGATTTCAGGTCTGCCTAAGGAGTATGCTGGAAACAGAACATTGGTACATTAATAGTGGCTGCTCTAGGCACATGACAGGAAATAAAGGCAAGTTTTCCTCTCTTACGTTAAAAGAAGAAGGTTATGTCAAATTTGGTGATAAAAGTAAAGCTAAAATTATTGGATGTGGAACTATTGGTAAAAATGCTTGCATTGAGAATGTTGCATTAGTTCAAGGATTAAAGTATAATCTTTTAAGTGTTAGTCAACTATGTGATAATGGTTTTAAAGTCATTTTTACTTCTACACATTGTGAGATTCATGGAAATAATATTATGTTTGCTGGTGCTAGAATAGATAATATTTACCTACTTGATTTAACAAGTCTTGAAGAAAATTGTGAAACATGCTTTATGACTTTAGATGATAGTGCATGGTTATGGCATAGAAAATTAGGACATGCTAGCATGAGTACACTTGCTAAACTCTCTAGAAAGAACCTTGTTAGAGGACTTCCAAAGCTAAGATTTGAAAAAGAATTTCAATGCAAAGCTTGTGCACTTGGTAAGCATACAAAATCATCTTTTAAATCCAAAAATGTTGTAACTACGTCTAGACCATTGGAATTATTACATCTTGATCTTTTTGGTCCAATCACACCTAGAAGTCTAGGAGGCAAGGCATATACATTTGTTATTGTTGATGATTTTTCAAGATTCACATGGACTTTCTTTCTTGCTCATAAAGATGAAACCTTTGATATATTTGAAGCTTTTTGCAAAAGAACTCAAAATGAAAAAGGATATTGCATTACATCTTTGAGGAGTGATCATGAAAAAGAATTTGAAAATAATTTGTTTGAAAATTTGTGCTCTCAAAATGGTATTTATCATACATTTTCAGCTCATAGAACTCCACAACAAAATAGAGTTGTTGAAAGGAAAAATAGATCTTTGTAAGAAATTGCAAGAACAATGCTGAATGAAAACAGTTTACCAAAATATTTCTGGGCAGAAGCTGTAAATACAACATGCTATATTTTGAATAGAGTTTCCATTAGAGCTATTTTAAAGAAAACTCCTTATGAACTATGGAAAGGAAGAAAACCCAATATTGCATATTTTCATGTCTTTGGCTGCAAATGTTACATTTTGAATAACAAAGACAGCAATCTCAAGAAATTTGATGCTAAATCTTGTGAAGGAATATTTCTAGGCTATTCAACAAATAGCAAAGCATATAGGATTTTCAATAGAAAAACATTGACCATGGTAGAATCAATGCATACACTTTTTGATGATGCTAACACTTCCTTGCAAAGGAAAGATTCTTGTGATGATGAAATTGAGCAGATTCTAAATTCAAAGAATTCAAATAAAGATGAGCTTGAATCAAAAGAACCAGTGGAGGATGATCAAAATGACAAAGAAGAAGAACTCCCTTGCTCCACAAATGTTGAAATTCAAGATGACTCCCAACCAAATGTGGAAGAACTACAAATTGAGGAACCTCAACATCAAGATATTCCACAAGAATGGAGGTACCATAGAAATCATTCCAAAGATGACATTCTTGATAGTCCATCACAAAGAATGATGACAATAGCTCAACTTAGAAGATATTTTGGTAATGTTGCTTTTGTTTCTCAATTTGAACCCAAAACATATGATGATGCTCAAAATGATGAAAATTGGCTTTTTGCTATGCAAGAGGAATTAAATCAATTTGAAAGAAACAAAGTGTGGACACTTGTTCCTAAACCTAAAAAGCATTCTGTTATTGGAACAAAATGGGTATTTAGGAATAAGATGGATGAAAAAGGACATGTAATTAGAAATAAAGCTAGACTAGTAGCTCAAGGATACAACCAAGAGGAAGGTATTGATTTTGATGAAACCTTTGCTCCGGTTGCTAGAATTGAAGCTATTAGAATGTTGTGTGCATTTGCATGTTTTAAGAATTTCATGCTTTATCAAATGGATGTTAAAAGTGCATTCTTAAATGGATATATTGATGAAGAAGTTTATGTAGCTCAACCTCCTAGTTTTGAAGACCCTCACTTTCCAAATCATGTTTACAAGCTTACTAAAGCTCTCTATGGTTTAAAGCAAGCTCCTAGAGCATGGTATGAGAGACTTAGTAAATTTTTACTTCAAAATAATTTTAAAAGAGGAAAAGTGGATACTACTCTTTTCATTAAGAAACTAGAAAAAGACATGCTTATCGTGCAAATCTATATAGATGATATTATTTTTTGTGCTACTAACAATTCTCTTTGTAGAAAATTTTCAAATATGATGAAAAGTGAATTTGAAATGAGTATGATGGGTGAACTTACTTTCTTTCTTGGATTGCAAATTAAGCAAATGAAAGATGAAATTTTTATAAATCAGTCCAAGTACATAAAGGATATGCTAAAGAAGTTCAAAATGGAAGATATGAAAAGTATTGGAACTCCCATGAGCTCAACAATTAAATTGGAGAAAGATGAAAAAGATAAAGAGGTAGATATCTACTTGACAGCATCTAGACCAGATATTCATTTTAGTGTATGTTTATGTGCAAGATTTCAATCATGTACAAAAGAATCTCATCTTATAGCAGTTAAGAGAATTTTTAAGTACCTCATTGGCACTCACAACATTGGCTTATGGTATCCAAAATGTGAATCATTTGATCTTATTGGTTATAGTGATTCAGATTTTCTTTGGTAGTAGAATGAGAAAAAGCACTTCTGGAACTTGTCAATTTCTAGGTCATGCATTAGTTTCATGGCACAGTAAAAAGCAAACCTCTGTTGCACTTTCTACTGCGGAAGCTGAATATATTGCAGCTGGAAGTTGTGTTGCAAAGATTTTGTGGATGAAACAACAGCTTGAAGACTTTGAAATTAAATTTGATCACATTCCCATAAGATGTGACAATACTAGTGCTATAAACCTATCGAAAAATCCTGTTCAACACTCTAGAAGCAAGCATATTGAAATTAGACATCATTTTATTAGGGATCATGTTCAAAATGGTGATATTCAAATTGAATTTGTCCCTTCTGAAAAACAGCTTGCTGACATTTTTACAAAGCCACTTAATGAGGAAATTTTCTGCAAAATAAGAAGAGAACTTGGTATGATTAATGCTCTTGATTAAGTTTTGATGGATTCTCATGTTTCTATATGAAAATGAAGTGATATATGTTGGTTTGTAGTGTTAAAAATGCATTCTGATATTTTTGGTGCAATTTGAAAAATTCTGGGTCTTATCAGATATGAACAGTATTTTGCAGAATTTGATCACAGTGGCATACTAGTTTGTTTGCTAATTTTCTTGATTGCTAAATGCTTTACCACTGCTCCTACTTTTTCGTTGGCAAACTGGAAGTCAGGTCTGATTGCACTAAAACTCTAAAAATATTTTTTTCGAGTGCCTATTCTGCATGTTTAAAGAGCATATTACTTAAATACCCCTCTATTTAGAGCATTGCATCTTTATGCATTTTAAGGGCAAAATGGACTTTTAACACATTAATTAGCGCGGGACTCAAATTTTTTTCTGAACCATCAATCTTCTCACTGCTTCTCCTCTGCTACACGCTACCCATTCTCTGCAAATATCTACAGTTGTGTCTTATCAGTTTTAAAATTCAAAACTCCTTCTCTTTCCGTCGCTTCGTCTCCCAAAACCCGAACGAACGCGTCTTCGCTCCATCTGCAAACCCATTCCATTCGCAACCTTCCAAAACCATCGTCTCCCTTCATTGCTATTAAATATTTCCGAAACCCATTGGCTGTGAATCAATTAAATCGATTGTTTCAAGTTAGAAAATCCCCAAATTCTTCATTTCTGTTATTTCTCTAAATCTGTCGAAAGAAACCATTTGCTGTTGGATTTTTTTTGCGCTTGATATCGATTCGCACTCTCTATCTCTGCAAATCTCAGGTACAAAATCTAAAACTTTAATGGAATCTTGTTTTACATTGTGTTTGAGCATGTCTCGTTTGTTTTGATTTCACAATGTGCTGTTGGACTTTTTTGGGGACTATTCTGTTTGTTCTGCTTTCGTTTGTTTGTTCTGATTATTTTTTTTAATATTAGCATTACGTCAAAATGTGGTATATAATTATGAATCGGTTGCCATGGATTCTTAAGAACTAGAGTATCTCTTACTGTTTGTTCTATTTTTTATGACATTGTGCTAAGTTGTGTTAGAAATATGTTGATGTACTTCGAATGATTATATATATTGGCTGCTCACATTGTTGAATTTGTGAACTCAGTTTACACTGTCCTTACGGCCTAATTTTATTCTGGGTTGGTTATGGCGCGAGAAAAAGGAAAAGGCAAAGCAAAAATCCCCACATATTCATCGTCTTCAGACTCCACTGACGCAAGTGTTCCTGCGTCTCCTCCTCCACAAAAAGATGCTCCTCTGGTAATTGGAAAATTAAAAGAGACACCCAAGAAAAGAACCAGTGAGCCTGTACAAGAAAAAGGAACCAAAAAGAAAAAGACTTTAAAAGCTCCAGTTGTGCATATGGAGAGGGCCATTCATGAGCCAAGGTATATCCACTGGCCTTCTTTTATTGAAGTTTCTGTTCCTTTACAATCCTTATTTGAATATCAAAAATGGGATAAATTGTGCTCTGACACTGAAGGAGTATATGTGGACTTAGTTCAAGAATTCTATAAGAATTTAAGGGTTGATGATTCTGACAAAGATGAGTCTTTTAAGGTGAAAATGAAAGGGAAAGTCTATGAAGTGACAGTTGATAGATTAGCTAAAGCCCTAGGAATCCCAAACAGTGGGAATAAAATTTGTTCTCACAAAGATGTTTTTGCTGTTGGTGGATTTAACAAAAGAGATTTTGAGGCTGAAGTATTTAAAGGGGAAGTAAAGGATAAAACTAGCATTACCCATGCTCATCAACACATCAAAATTCTTCATAGTTTTATCATCTATGTGTTGAATCCTAGAACTGGCAGTCCAAACTATTTAAGTACCCTTGATCTCTGCATAATTTGGCATATTGTGAATCAAATTGAATTTAATCTTGCCTACTTTATGCTGAAGCAAATCATGAAATGGAAACCACCTTACAAGCTACCCTATGCCCATCTTCTTAATGGTCTATTTAGAGACTTTGGGATACCTTTGGAAACTGAGAAACTTAGAACAAATATGATCCCAATCACAAGTCTGCAAAAAGATGATGATGGTAGAAAACTTATATTCAAACAAGGTGCTAGTTCCAAGGATAGTGCAAGCGGTACTGTAAATGTTGAAGGAATTCTGGAAGAAGAGAACAACTTGAGGGAATTTGTTGAAATTGAACTTGGAGAAATACAAAAGTTTAGAGCTTTTCAAATTGTTCTTATGAATGCTCTTGATTCTAAAGTTGATGGCACTTTGATGTTAATGTACAAAATTGTGGAAGAATTGTTTAAAATCAAAGTTCATCTGGGTATTTCAACCACTGTGGCTGGAGAAACCAGTAAGACTGCTACTGTTCTATTCCTCAAACAGAAAAAGAAAAAGAAAAAGAGGAAGAGAAAGAAGAAGAGGAAGAACAAGAAACAGAAGAGGAGGAAGAAGAAGAAACAGAAGAGGAAGAAAAAGAAACAGAAGAAGAAGAAGAGAAAGAGGAAGAAAAGGAAGAAGAGGAAGAAGATGAAACTAAAAAAGATGAAGATGATTCTGATGATGGAAATGGTAATGGAGGCAGCAAAGAAGGCAGTGGGAAGGATATGAGTGACTCAGAATTTGAGGCAGAACCACAGACTCCTGCTCCTGCTGCTCCTGCAAAAGACAAGGCAAAAACAGCTCAAAAGGAACAAAGAAGCCAGCAGAAAGAGAAAACTAGTAAACCATCTGGCAAAAAGACTAAAACTGGTAAAAAGTTGACAGCAGAATCTGGTACTACTGCTGCAACTGAGTTAGCAGCTGGCCCCATTATTCCCTTGACACCAGGAACTGAAATGGCTGCTGCAATTCTTCAAACCTTAAGTGATAAACCTGTCAAGCCGAAAAAGTTGAAGATGGCTGCTCCAAAACCAATCAGAAGAAGCTCTAGGCTAAAAGGCTAAACAACCATTCTGCATATTTGATGATTACATTTTGTCTAAACAGTCTGTCTCTTAATTTGCTACTTAGTTTGCTACTTTTGGTTTTTCTGAACTTTACATTAGTTTGCTATGTCAGTTACTGCTTTGACTGTTTATTCACTACACTTAAACTGGATTTTGATTTATATACATGTGCATGATTTCTCCCATTATTTTTTTTTGATGCTGACAAAAAGGGGGAGAAAATGAATGAGTAATCTTGAAGATATAACTTGTTGTTGATATAGCTTGTGATTACTTGTGGTTGATATAGTTTGTGAATAGTATATTGTTGATATAACTTTATGGTGTGCATATTGTTGATATAACTTGTGAAAGATATACAGTTTGTGATTAGTGTGCATATTGTGCATATTTAGTTAGTATCTTTAGTCACACTTGACTCCTTAAGAAAATGCTTATGAATATTTCATTGAAATTATTAAGGGGGAGTTATTTGTGATTAATTGTTGATATAAGCACATACATAGGGGGAGTTATTCTCACATATACTTTCATATACATACTCACACTTATTAACATTTACATGGTGATTCAATTGAGTTTTGTCATCATCAAAAAGGGGGAGATTGTTGACCCCACAAGCTCAAAGGAGCATAGATTTTGATGATACCAAAACTCAACTAGAATCAAACTAACATTATTTTAAGTGTTGTGTATCTCAAAGAAAAAGACACAACGATTTCATGATGGATTCGTGCTTCTGAAGAAAGGATGATACTCTAAGGATAACACAGGACGAATCAAAGGAGATAAAAGAAGAAAAGGTTACCTTCCAAGGCTGCATTGAAAATCAGAATTGAAGGTACATATAGTATAAAAGTTAAGTTTTATTTTTAGGATTACTTGTGAAAAGAATTGAGGAGTAAAAGTCAATGATGCTTATTTTCAATCCCTCAAAAGATTTTTTCTTTTAAATATCATTATTGGCCTAAAAAAAGTATTTGACTATGATTTGGTGTAAAGTTTTATAGTTTTGAAAGTTATGCAGAAAAGTTTTCCTGGTATGCTAACTGGTTTGCTACTTATTTTAGTATGCTAACTGGTTTGTTATTTTCTCAAGCATGCTAACTGTCTCAACTCTGCACAACATCGCAGAAAACGACAAAATAACGGCTATTTTCTTGAAATTCGTATCTGTAACGTTCAAATGAGTTCTCCAATGGTAAAAAACGTTCCAAAGCTATAAATATACCTACCTTTGGCCATTTTGCACTTAATGAAAGACTCTCCACTGTTCAAAATCATAAAAGCTTTCATTCAAAGTGTTCAAAGTGTTTTATTGCTCTTCATTGGCTTATTTACTCAACTCTTCTTTATAGATTCTGTTGTATTGAGTGAGAGTGAGTTTTAAACACATTATTATCATTTATGAGAGGTTATTCAAGCACCTATTGAAGCTTGGTTGTGAAAAGTGTTTGGGATAACACTTGGTAGAAGTGTGAAGCTACTTGTAAAAGCTTTGGTGAGAAGATTTGTAAAGGGCTTTTGTCTCTTGCCTTTAAAAGAGAAGAATAGTGAAGTGAAGACTCAAAGTGGGATCTTTGAGAGAGTGGATGTAGGCTAGTTGAAGCCGAACCACTATAAAAATTTCAGTGTTCATTTTCTCAACCTTTGCTCTTTACATTTATGCATTTTAACTTTATGATTGATATGCTTTTGCTGATATGAAAGTTGATATTGTTTGCTGATAACCTTGGCAACCGAGAAAATTAGTTTCTTGCTAAATCTGTGACATCGATATAATCGCTTGTTATTTGATTTCTTTGTCGGTTAGTATATCCGGTATCTTGCTCTGCAGTTCTTGTGTTAAAAACTTATTCAGATTATCGATATCTCCTTTGAATCTTGATATAATTTGTTAGATCGATATCGATTGCATATAGCCTAACTTTGAATCAACTTGTCAATAGAGCTGTATTGTTCATATTTCACATTAGTCAATTGATTTGAACCTAGCTGCAATTTTCAAAGGTTTTGAGTAAGAACCGAAAATTGTTTTTAAAGTCCAATTCACCCCCCTCTTAGACATATTTTGAGACATCATAATTAAATATAATTTTATCAAACACTTAATATAAAATGGCTATCATCAACTATTAGTTATCAGCTATCAACTAATAATAATAATTATTAATTAATAATTATCAGTTATATTCAACAATTAAACTAAATAAGCCCTTAATTATTTAGGCGACGTTAGCATCAAACATAGTGTCGATTTAGAGTTAACATCAACGCATTAGATTAGTGTTACATCATTGATATTTAATTCCAATAATAGTTTATTCTGTGCTAAATAAAATGTAAATAGTAAAAAGTATTAAAATATAATTTTTCTTAAAAGATAATAAAATTAAATATAATATTTTTTACGGTGAAATAATATTTTTTTTACAGTTATATGATTTAAAATATGAATTAATTTTTTAACTAAATCTCAATAGACGATCGATGACATCAACTGAACTTAACAGTCTTTTACAATGCACTAGCGAATTTCTATGGAGATCGTTCAAGTACACCCGTCCTCTGAAGCTTCTGAAGCCGATCCCACTCAACAGCCTCCTGTAAAGACAACACGACGCCGTTATTTCACCGGAGACGGACCTATTCCCGCTAACAAGCGGGTCCGGATACCACCTATCTGTGTCCCCGCCATTTGCCGCCTCAAACAGGAATTGGGTCTTCGTTCCGACGGTGAAATCGTCCAATGGCTCATCCACGAGGCCCGACCCCAACTCGTCCCTGCTACCATATCACCACCCCACTCTCGCCCATCTAGCAACGCTCTCAACCACTCCCTTCCTAAACCCCTCTGCATGGAGTACCTCAACGAAGATAAGCTCGCGTCTTATCTTCCAGTTGCCACTGCCGGTGGTACGTCTGCAATTAAGCCGGTCAGGGCGACTGTGGTTCAGGCGTCGACTGTGCTCTTCGATACTCCGGCAACACTGGGTACGAAGTTATCCGTATCCTTTTTCTTTTCAATCTCAAGCTTTTTTCGCAGAAGTACTAATCTTGTTTGAATTGTGTAATAGTGGTTTCTTCGCTTCCCAAGAAGTATTGGAACACTAATAATATTTTGAGTAATTTCATGGATAGTTATTTTCATTATTGGCTCATTTAGTTTGAAAACTGTAGTTTGATTTGATTTGATTTCTTCGTATTCTGTTTGTTTCAATAATCATTAGCTTAAATATCAACGGATGAATTGCTTGTCTTTTATAAATGTCAACAGATGAATTGCTTGTCTTTTATCTGATTGCTTAAATCAGGTTTGAATAATTCAATCACCACCAACGGGGGTCTTTTTTCCTTTCCCTTCCAAGCAGATAAAGCAGAAAGACTAATTGCTGGGGCTGCTGCGTATGGGTCGCAAATGGTGGTATTTCCAGAAGCATTTCTTGGCGGTCACCCAAGGTATATGGCAACAGATGTTGATTTGCAGAAGTATTCTGCCTCCGCTATAGATGTGCCTGGTGAGACCACTTTCCATCAAAATTGTATCTTTCTTTAGGGTCAAGTTGTTTGAACTTTGCAATTCACTTGTGTCAAGTATATGCAGGCCCTGAAGTTGATGGGCTTGCAAAAATTGCTGGTAAATATAAAGTGCACTTAGTAATGGGAGTGGTGGAGAGAGATGGACTCTATCTCTTTAGTACAATTCTGTTTTTTGATTCCATGGGGCAGCACCTTGGACATCACCGCAAGCTAATGCCAATGGCATCAGAGAGTGCAGTGTGGTTTTCAGGAGAGAAAACATCACTACCAGTATATAAGACCACAATTGGGAAAGTTGGCGGCTTGGTATCTTGGGACAACAAATCACCACTTCTGAGAACTGAATTATATGCTAAAGGTATACTTCTTCCCGTTGTTGATTTGTGAAAGTTAAAATTACAGTTCGTGTACAATGTGGACAAGTGTCATTATGTGTCATTCTCTTATGTCCTGTTTTGCTAATAAATTGCTGTTCTTTTGTTTATTTATTTATTTATTTTGCACTGAAAAATGTAGGTGTTGAAATATATTGTATACCTTCTGCTGATGCAAGGGAAATATGGAAGGCATCTATGATCCATGTTGCCGTGGAAGGTGGCTGCTTTGTTCTTTCTGCAAACCAATTTAGCCGAGGGAGAGACAGTCCACTACCACTGGGAAATTCAGATAGTGATACAGCACTAGATGAAATAACAAGTGCTGGGGGTAGTTTAATTGTTTCGCCGTCAGGGACCATCTTGGCAGGACCTAATTACCAAGGAGAGTGTCTTATCTCAGCTGATATGGGTATGATTGCCATCGTCTTTATATTAACACATTTTCCTGCTGTTAATATTAAACTTCAACACTATGTTCGTGATGTTCTGACCATTGCTTTACTATTCCAGACCTCGAAGAGATCGGTCGAGCAAAGACAGAATTTGGCGGAGTTAGGAATAATCTCAACCCAAACCATGTTGGTTGGACTACAAGTGGATCGAATCCAATTTCTTTAGCAACAGATGTGAAAGCAGAAGTTCCCAAGCAGCTTTCATGGTGACTCGGCTGTGTAGAAATTGTTAGGTCTAGAATTAACTTGTCTTAATCTTACAAGGGCAATGACTAGTTTAGATTTTGCTTATCACTTATCATGTGTATAAAGTTTGGGTAAACGAGTAATCAGAATATGCCTGGTATTACAGTAACTTCATGCATTGCGTAGTTGCCTTTCTTAGCAACCTTGATGTTCGGAGCTTGTTTTGCAGGTTAGACTTGGCTTTTATGGCTCAGTCGATACATTGGTTGGATGTAGTTCAGAATGCGGTAATTTCATTCCTCTGAATGGGAAAATCTGGATCCAAGAAATGGTAATTGGAATTTCTTGGTTGCAGGACAAACTACAGAGGTTCTCAATTCTCATATTCCATTTGGATCAGGCACATTTAAATTATGGGTAGCTAAACATATCAAATGACCGTTAAAACAGCTAAGAAGAAGACAACATATCAAAGCATAATTTAAATGCTTCTAGCATGTTAACCTTTGTACCAGAAGCTTTTGTACAGGAAAACTTGGCAATGATGATCAAAACGTTTTTTTTTCTACAAGTACCCGTAAACACAAACGATCTAGCTAATTGCCAAAAGTTAAATGCATGGTGTGAAGCGATTGCTGCAGCTTTAGTGGCTCGAAAATGGCAAGTAGATTAATCGACAAAAAATTACTTCTCGCTGCCTAATTCTTCTTGCTTTAGGCCTCTAACTAGTGATGCCTCAAGATTACTCCCTGCTTTACTCACCACTTGGATTTTCTTCCATTAATGCCCTCGCCTAGTCTTGATTTTGAAGCATTCCCTGGAGCTGTAGGGGGTCTCTCTTGAGCTGCATTGTTGGGATCTCGCAGAGGCCGCTGCCCTACTTGGCGGGTAGGACTACCATAACTTCTAGCAGAATCTATCCTAGAACTAGACAACAAATAGTCCCTGACACCCTTCACTGTTTGATATCCATGCATTTCATCTGCAAGTTCATCTGCATAACTTTTTCCTTGCAGATGTCTTTCAAGTTCAGATAATCCCCCCCAGTCCATCCCATCCCCTGTAATTGAGAGCCTCTCATTTTGGGTGCTCCATTCAACTCCATCTGATACGCTTCTTTGCAGAGAAGTACTTCTCCTAGGTGCTTTGCTCGAGGTAGACTTCCTCCCTTTGATTTCTTCTTCATCAATTGCCGCCTTCCTCAAATCACAAGGAGTTCCAGAAGGATATGTCCATTTGTAGCTTTTATTATTGTTGTCCATATTCAATTCTATGGAATGAAGATCACTGTCAGCTGAGTCATCCTCACATTCTACCCCATCTTCTACTTCTCCTCCATCATCCTCATTTACCTCATTCTGATGGGACAATGAACGAGCTTTATTCAAATAAGCTGCAATCTCTTCATTCACATGATAAGCAGCACGACCTTTTTCTTTGGCTCTTTTGGGTCCTATAAAAGCTTCAAGTTGATTCCTCAGTTTGTCTACAGCTGCATTCTTCTCCTCAAGTTGATATTTAGCTTCTGAAAGTTTCATATGTACTCTCTCCTCACGTAATACATCAGCCAACTGCATCATCTCCCTTTTCTTCTCAACCTCTGCACAAAGTTTAGCTGATTCTCTCTTCAGTTCTTCAACTTCAGCTTTATCTTCACCTATATCCCTCGCTAATTCATCACATACTTGCTCCATTACAACTCTTGCTCTCTTCTCATTCTCAAGTTCTTTCACTGCCTTCAACAGAGAAGACTTTGTCTCAGCTAGTTCTTTCCCAAGCTTCTTGTTCAAACTTTCAAGCCTTCTTCTCAGCTTTTTCTCTACCTCAAGTTCTCCAGCAATGGACTCAATAGCAGCTTCAACCACTTTCTGCTCCTTGTTTTTCCATGCTGCCTTTTCTTCAGCAAAGCACTTCATTAAATAGTTCATATCATTCTGGTCTGAACGCTGTTCTTGGATAACATGATTGACCTGCAAGCGAGCCCTCTCAAGCTCAGCATGGAGAGCTGAGATAAGAGACATGCTTGATGAAGGCCGATCTTCATTACCCCAGACACGGTTGATAATTTTAAGCAATTCTTTAGATGTGGTCAAAGCATTACTGACATCCTTCAGATGAGTCTTAGCTCCAATAGTAGATCCGGTAGGAGTTTGGGCTCGAGATCTAGTATCAATCTGCATTACGGAAGAAAACATAAATAGGTTTCAAGCATCTACCCATGCAAATATATATATATAGACTAGTGATAATAACCAAAGGAATATTGATATTATAAACTGAATCATCTAACACTAAATTATTAAATGGGGAAACAAATTTTATGGCATTTATTAAATGAGATGTTCGATGAGCAAAAACAGGGGCATTTCCTATCAGAAAGCCATCATAACACCTCTAATAAAAGTTGCATTATTAGTCTCAAGTACCTCCATTAAACTGGCATTGCTAATAGAATCAAATGCCCCAACACAGTGGTCTGTAAGCCTAAGCCTTTGAGAAATTGATGACACTCTTCTATGGCGACTGCCAGTTCCAGATCGATCCATCCTCTACGAAATAATCATAACAATTATTGAACAAGAAAACCAACGATTTAGGTTCATGAATTACCAATGATAAAAGAAAATTAAAAATTAAGTCTAGCTCAGATACAATCGCACAACTTCTGGCGCCTTATGGTTGTGCTACATTCTGAGGCATGACAATACAATGTCACAAATGAAGCTTATAAAAGCTCAATCAATTAACAAAACTCCACAAAAGCGCAAGGTTTTCAAATTCCAAAGAGTTGGCATTCAACTGCTATGCGCATAGAGCATAAACATATTTGGCATCCCAAAATGTTGATTCCCAATCAAAATAATACCCTTTTTCTCAAGTTTAAGAGCTTCAACTATTTTTCTGTTACCAAAGGAATGTATGATCAATAAAGGAAAAAATATATATATACATGATCATAAAAATTTTCTTTCTCTGTTTCCTCAAAAGAAAAAAAATCCTTTCTTTGTTTTCATTTTTCCATTTTTCTTTTCTGAGAAGACCTTAGAGCTTCTCAAATAACCCATCACACCGAATCAAACACAACTGCCACTCATCTTAGAGAACCAAACTAACAGTTTGATTAAGATTCCATAACTCAAATTTCCTTTCCATTCCCCACTTTCTTTACCTAACCAAAAAATTCCACATGAAAACATATTTTCCCTTCTCTCCTCCCCCCCCCTCCCTCTCCCCTACACCACCCCCAACCCCCCCCCCCCCCCCCCCCTTTAAGCCATTCTGCTTTAGCAATAGCAATACCTAAACTTCTTTGGAGATTATGAACAAAACATGAGATAACAAACATTAAAAAAATTAAAACCCACCTCGGAGACGGGACTATGAGATGGATCAGACAAATGGGGAGGCAAAGAACCCGAATGCACAGACCTGTTCGCCCTCTCTCTGGCTCTCGCCCCTTTTCTTAACCTCCTCTCCTCCGACGCCACAACCTCCTTCATTTTCGGCGATGGCATCTCATTCATCTCCCACAGCGTCGCCGCCAACTTTCTCGCGGAAACTGGCGCCGCCTGCTGCTGCAGCTTCCCCTTGACAACACCGCCGTTTAGTGAGGCAGCGTACTTGGGAGAGTCCACGGCACGCAATGCCGACGATGGGGTCCTCGCCGTTCCCATCAGCTTCCACGTGGGCACAGGCGTACTGGATCCGCCCCTTTTCCCGACCAAAATTGCTCTCTTAAATCTGTAGTTTTGAATAATCGAAGACGAAGAAGACGCCGAAGAGGAACACCCACGTTTCCTTATTTTTCCTGGAAGCAATTCTTCCATGGCGGCCCGACTTTGCCTTGGCATTATCAAATTCTATTACCTCTCTAGCTTCCCACTTTAGATCTTACCAATCTTTCAAATAAAAAAATTTCAAAAAAAAAAAAAAAAACAAGAATCAATCAATCAGAACTTCACACTTCCACTTGGTAAAGCAACCAAAGCTCAAATTTTGAAACCATATTCTTGACTAAAAAAGAAAAACCACAAAAATTTTGAAAGAAATGAAAAGATAAAACTAGCAATAGCTTACTGTTAAGCTTCATGGCTCCTTGGATTTGAATTTGAAACTGAGTGAAGATGGGATGGGAGTGGTTTTGAGAGAGATGAATTGGGAAATGTGAAAGGCAGAGAAATGATAATGGGAGAGAAAGACTTTGAAGAGGAAAAGAACCCTATAAAAGAGATTTGAGAGCTTTTCCTTTTCTTGCACTACCACTCATCTACTGCTAGTCTCAGCTTGTGACTTTGATCGGTACAGACTGTACACTAGTACTCCGAGGGTGTAAAGTGCAGGTGGGTAGAGTTATTATCCAATGCAGACAAAACTAACATAAGCGCTGACACGTGGTTAGTGCTGCCTGTGGTGTGGTTTGTCACATCAGTAGGCCACTTGTTACTGTAGCAAATCTGATTTGGTGATGAAACCCGCTCGGACGTTAAACAAGAAAAATCCAGACAATAAAATTTAGAAAATTCTGTAAATTATTTTTTTTCTTAAAAAGTAATAAAATTACCGGATAGTCCTTAGACTTTCAAATTATTCTAAATAATCCCTCTCCATTTTTAAAATCTTTTGCCGTTTTTTCCGTTTGCGTGCTGGATGGATACGTTTCCCATGCATTTGAATGTTCAAAATAAATGCAGAATTGAAAATTTATTTAAATTTATTTTTTAAAAATATTTTCAACATACTAATTTTATATAATAAATAATAACTTTATAATTATATTTAATATAATAATTTTTTATTTATATTTTTATTAAAATATATAATATATTTATATTTTATATATAATTACCCTTAAAATAATATTTATTATTATGTAAATTAAATAATTTAGAATGACAAAATATAATAAATTTAATAAATAAGGGTGAAATAATTATTTTGTGAGGATAGAGAAATAAAAAGTAGAAATATGAAAAATTAAAGGCTCCGCTATCTACTTGCATGAATTTAAATTTTATATATTCAGAGAGAGAGACTTACATGATGTATCTTTTAAGGATAATAATCGGTAAGATATTTATGAAAATTATTAAATTTAAATTTAAATTAAATTAATATTTATATTATTTAAATTATATCAAATCTGATTATAATTTATCATCAATTATATGAATTCATCTCAAAAAGCGATTATTATTACTTGATATTCAAATGCATAATTTAAAACTTGATTATTATTACCCGAATGATATTCGAATTCGTAATTTATATAAAAGATATTTTAATTAATAATTTATATTTTAAAATTTTAATAACTCCATAATATATTTAAATTCTATTAACTCCATAAAATATTTAAATTCTATTTATTGAATATATAATATATATAAAAATATATAAACATTATTATAAAAACATAAATTTTATATTTAACTAATTATTTATATAAATGAGTTCAGTAATGGGTATCCAATATATAAAATACGAATTTGATTGGAGCCCAACACGAATGTTATTTGTGGAACATAAATTCATTCCAAACCCAATTATGTATTATTCAAATTTGTCCTATTATAATTCGGTTGGGTTAGATATCCCCAAATACTTGATTCGTTGCCATCCTTACTTAAAACTGTAACATAGTGTCTCTAAAAAAACTTTGCTTACTAAGTAATAAAAATAATTTTTTTAATTATTATATAAATATTTTATTTTTCTTTAATTATAATTATTTCATGGTCTAATTAATAAAAAATTTTGTTTTTATTGTAATATTAATTGTCATTAATTATCATAATTGTGATTATGTAGAAGACTAATAATGGTTTTGCACTAAAAAAAAAAGTCTTTTTTTTATTAATTTTAATCATTGCACATATTTATTTATGAGGCTACATTGAGTGATCATCTGAATGTTACAACAATATCAGCAAAATATGATAATACACGTATTAATACCAGCAATGTGTCCATAAACCCGAATAGCTTTGTTAAACTATCCTGGTTTTCTTCTTTGTTATGTTCCTAGATCAGCCAACAGGTGCGCAAATTGAGTGACAAATGCTATTAGGGAAGGTGTTCTTAGTCTTGATTGGATCTCCTATCCCCACCCTCAACTTGCTAATTTGTTAGCAGAGGATGGTGTTGTTTCCAGATTCTGTTGATTGAATGAATGAATATCTTTCTGATAAAAAAAATGTGTCTGTAATTTATATGTAGAGACCTCCACTTATTTTTTATTCAATATTTACAAAGTGCTGAAAAAAGAGAGCACAAAATCATGTCATGCATTAGACTAAAACGTAATTGATCAATTAAATAACATTTGAAAACCTATAGCAGCATAAGTAGGAAAAATGGCACTAGAAATAATATTATTTCCATAAAGTAGAGATTCAGAAACAGGTTCACAAATATATTCAAATATCTACTAGAAGGGGCAGCAATGAAAGTGATAATAAATACAAAAGTTATGGTTAATAAGGTAAGCATCATCAAAACACCAAACCATCCAATGTAAAGACGGTTTTCAGTGTTGGTTATCCAATTACAGAAATGACCCATAGACTTTCACTTTCGTGTCTCTCTAAAATTGCAGTCATGATAAAATCTTGGTTTATTTAATCATCAGGGACTCCCAAACGCATAAATTCTCAATAAAACAAAATAGACAATTGAGGGCTAGGTAAATAATTCTTGACTATTTATATTTAAAATTGACTAAATATTAATTATATTTTGTAACAACCCGAAATTTTTAAAATTATAAATAAAATAAAAAAGGAAATATTATGCTATTAATATTATAGGATTTATTTGAATTGATTTTAAAAATAAAGGAAGAAAATAATAATAATAAATTGATAATAAATAAATTAATTAAAGTTAATTTATTAAATGAGAATAAAATAATTAAATTTTCCTAAACTATATTTATTTTTATCATTACTAGAATTTTATTATACTTTAACATAATAAAATAATTTTGGACCTAATTGTAAATCTCTAAGAAGTTGAGGGACTAATAGTGTAATTAGAAGTTAAAAAAAAAAAAACTCAAAAACGCTGTGCAGGACCCCCACCCCCCAACTCTCTCTTTCTCCCTCCCTTTTTCCTTCATTTCCGGCCACCACTCACGTCAACCATCACCCACCAAGGTTCCAACTGCCTCCCTCAGCCGCTTCAGCACCGACCGACCCTTCCCCATCTGTTATGAACGCTGGCATAGCCTTCCACCGTCGCCAGAAAGGAGGAAGAGAGAGGTGGGCGCTTGGGCGAGGCTGCGACTTCCAAGTTTCGCCCCGATGTCGTCCGGCGATTGTTTCCGACAAGGCACGGCCCATTCAACTCAAAACCCAACCAGCTTCAAAACCCAACCAGCCTTGCCTCCAATGATGGCCGAAGAGAGGAGATCCGACAAGGAAAAGTTGAGGGAAAATGAAATGGGTTTCGTCGGTTTCTGACCACTTTTTCGGTGATCCGACCATTGGATCGAAAATCCGAGACCATCGATAGATTCAGGGCGATGAAATCTTCGAGATAAGACCGGTCCCGCTCGATCAGACACCGTTTGAAAAAGACAATAATCAGACGGTCCAGATCGCTTAATGAGATTTTTAAACTTTTTCGATTCCCAAAATTTAAAAATAATTTTATGATAATTATTAACAAAATTTAGACTTAATTTATGTGCAATCGGATCAAGGATAGCTCACCGGCGCCGAAACTACATTTTTAGCCAGATCTGGCTGACTGACGGCCCATCTTAGAATGTGGTTAATATTATAGTCAATCCTAGTATTTTCAGACGTTCTGGACGCATTCCAAGTGTCAAAATTGGCATAGATAAACCCAAACTCTAAATTGCTCATTTCCAGCTAATACCGATTTAGAATAAAAAAATACATAAAATATTTATGGGTGATTAGAAAATTACAATTCCTTTTGCAATAGCTTTATAACTTTATTAAGGACCAAAGGACAAAATTTTAAAATTTGTAGAGCTTGTTTGAATGGATTTTTACAAAATGTCAATTATAGGGACTAAAATATAATTTTTTTAAATTTATGACTATTGTCTGATTTGGAGGGCCCATGAGGGGCCATATGATATTGATGAGATGTGATTGTGGAAATTGAGAATTTAGAAGTGTTATCTGAGCATTTTTGCAGGTTGAGTATGTCCTAGGTATAGAGAGAACTCTGCTGGATTTTCGGCACGACTTAGGGCATCTTTGGTCTTTTCTAAACTTGTATTGAGTCAAAAATATTAAACAATTATAATAAAATTGTCAGATGAGCCGGGACAGCCTTCCTCCTCCTCCCAGCCGCCGCAGTGACCTCAGTTAAAGTCAGTGAGTAAAATATTAATTTTAATTATAATTTCGATATTATCATATGTTCAAGCATGCCCATGCATCACTTATAAATATGTATCTATGTAGTTAAATACTAGGAATATTTTATATTGCATTCATAATTGATGAAGTACCATGAATGTTGTTTGTAGTAATTTGAAGCAGTGTGCGTGCGTTGGCGTGCGTGTGGTATGGTATTGGATATGGACAGGACGGATAGACACAGCTTGAGAGAAACTTGCTGGGACCCGGTCTTTTATGGATAAGTCGAGGTAGACACGGCTTGAGAGACACTCGCTAGGACCCCGCATTTGGTTTATTAAGCAAAAGTCCGGCTTGAGAGACACTTGCTGACAGAGGTTGGATTAAGAGAGCTGTATAGGAGATCAGCTCTCATATATGTATTGTTTAAACAATGTTGGGTGGGTGAGTACTCCAAATTGCCTTTTTGCTATTATGATGTGATTCATATGAAAACTATGAAGGTGTTGCATTCCACTCTTTAGAATGCATTAGCTTTAGATAGCTATAGAAATTGTAGTTAAAATCCATATTTTACTCTCTGAATCGAACGCTCACTCATGTTCACCTATTTTTTTCAGACTATTGGAGGAGTTCTTTTACAGAGCAACATGCTTTCTTCCTTGCAGGTTTAACGTTGGTTATTTAATTGTTTTATTATTTTTTCTAAATTTGAAATCTATAACTCCGCATGTGTTAGTAGTAGTATGGATTTTGTTAGAAATCGTATTAATTTAAATTATTGAGATTAATAAATGAAAATTTGTATGGTATTTAAACAATTTATAAGTGATGGTATCAGGGTTGAGCGGGGCTCCTCTGACTTCAATTTTTTATGGTTATCGGATTGGGTTGACCTGAATAAAAAAATATTTTATTTTATTTAATTTTATTTCCATGTTTGGCCTAAGTTTTTAGGCCTTGGTTATGGATTGAGAACAGTAAGACTTATTACGGGCCTTAGGGACTTTATGACGGCCCAGGTCCTAGTGCCGATCCTGCCCATAGGTTGGGTCGTGACATATTTAATAATAAATTACCATTTACATAGAAATTATGTATCCATACATTATATTTATTAGTAAATTATGTTATATAATGACACTTTTTCCATCAAGTAATTTCAATCATTAACAAAAGATAGTTTTTTTTAAGAAAAAAAATATTTGTTCAAAATAAAATTTTTTAAAAATTTTATCACTTTTTTAGTTTTTTTTAAAGAAAATTTTCTAAAAAAATTCAAGAAAAAAATTTTATTGAAAAATATTTTTTAAAAACAATATTTCTAAAAGGGCTTTTTTAAAAAATATATTTTAAAAATCACTTTTCCATTAATTTTTTTAAAATAACTTTAAAAAAAAATTATTTAAATAGTAATTCTAAAATATCATATTAAGATTGATTAATATGACTCAAATGTTCTGATTAATTGATCAGATAAATTTAAATTATTTTTATAAATAAAGTAATTTTACTATATTTTAAAGAAAATAAAAATAAAAACTATCATTAATTTATATATATAATAGAATTAAATAAATTATTTTTAATTAGTTATATAAAAAAATAATTAAAAATACACTATTAATTAAAATAGTGAAAATTTATGTAATCTAAATTAAAGAAATTGTGATTTAGAAAGATCTATATAGCTTTACATCCATTCCATCGCTAGAAAAAAAAAAAAAAAAAAAAAAAGAGATTCTATGTGTATGTAATCTTTGATCTTATAATAAAACAATTTTGGTCTTCACTTTATCAAGTTGACTCTGCTTGCTTTTAAGGAAAGAAATCTCCACAAAGAAGATGCCTAATTATTGAATCACTATGCCTACACCTTTGTTTCAAGGAGTTTTGAGTCTTACCATTTATCAACTTTCATTCCACCGTAACCAAGTAATAATTACTCCTCCATTTCGTAAAGATAAACTTACTTTTACTTCATATAAATTAAAATTATGTATATAATTAATATTATTAAATTAATAAATATTATTTAAAAAATATTTAACTTAATTTATAAAAATTAAATTTTATAAATATTTAAAATTTTAAATAGTTATGTATTTTAATTAAAGTACTAACATATAAATAATTAATGCATTTAACAAAAAATAACTTATAAGTATATTTATTATTAAAATAATTAAAAATACATTAAATAAATTTTGTAGTAAAATTTTAAAAGATAAGGGTGTATCTATTTTCACAAACTAATTTATTAGGGCCACAATCAATTTAATAAACAATTCATAAAGAGTCTAAAATATTCTTAAGTAAATTTTTTATAAATAAAAAAAATGTTTAAATCAAATTTAAAATAACTAGCTTTCCATTTTAATAGCCTATGTTATCTCTTTTTCTATCTTTAGTTGAAAGAATAAAAAAAATAACTTTTTTCTTTATTTTTATTTTTTAAAGATATTTGAATAGTATGATCTTTCAAAGTAGTTTTTGTAATTAATATCAATTGTTGAGTTATTTTGTGTTTAAAGTTCTCAAATTATATGTATTTATTAAAAAATAAAATGTATATGTTAATTTCTTTAATTAAAGTGTAATTAATAATTATTTAAACATTTAAATTTTCATTGATTTAATGTTTTTCTAAAAAAATTTTTAATGGATAATTCTGAAAATTATTTGCTTATGAATAACTAAATATTTATCAATATTAAAAAATTATTATACATAAAATAATGACAAAATAATTGATGCTTCATAAAAGTGTATTATTAACATTTTTCTTGATTAGAATCATCCTTTTGTATTATTTTTGTAAGTTATGGGATGATAATTTATAATTTCAGAAAAACAAGTTTATAGTGGCAATTTAAATAAAAATAAATTTTTTATTTTAATTAAAATATTTTAATAATTTATCTTCTTTAAATTAACTAATAAGTATGGGAGAAAATATAGGGTTTAAATATGAAATTAATTTTAAATGAGATTTCCATTTTATTTTGTTTTATTTAATTTATAAATGAGTAATATTTAAGGATATTTTAGTCTGTTATTAATTTTCGTTGTGACTCTAATATTTTGATTTATAAAAATAGAGACTCCTAAAAGTAAATATGAATAATATGGTAAAATATTTAGTTAAACTAATTTATAAATACTAAAATAAAAAAGTTAGTCTCCCTCGACTTTTTTTTTTTTTTTTAGCTTATAATCTTAGTTTGTAAGTGATATTAAAAATAACTAAAATAATAATATGGCCGAGTAATGAGTAATCGGGTAATGAGTAGTAAGCAATCATAATACCCTACACTCGAAGAAGAAGATCACTTGCCTTACAATACTAACAATACTCAGATCACACTTGAAGATAAGGATCTCGATATATCTGTCTTAATTAGAGTCTCATCTATACAAGGATATAATCAGTAAAACAGACTCCTAACACTACTTAACTACAAAACTCTTAATCATAATAGGAGACTATATCAAAAGCCTATGTAAATGTCCTATGCATACTAACAAGTTTTCCATTCATTCTATTTTTCATTTTTATTATTAACTTAAGTATCAGAGGAGTTGTGGTCATCTAATCCACTCAGTACTCTTCTTTTTTGCATATTTTATCACACGTCTGTTACCTGAGCTTATAAGTTAAGGCAAATTAGTCTTCTCTTAATATGCCCTCTACTTATATTGCTACATAAAAAATTAAATAATTCATATTATTAAATTATTCTTGAAATTAATAAATTTTACTTTTCAATGCTTATTAAATTGGAATATATAAGTAAGTTAGTAATAAATAAATTACTATTTTAATAAGGAAAGTAACATATAATTCGAGATAGATTAAAAAAAAAAAGTATTAGAGAGAATATTTTGTATTTATTGTTTGGGAATAATTTTCTTTAATTTTGAAGATCATAGTAATTGTTTTAATATTCTCATTGACATTCGTACATTATGAATTCAATAAAAAAAAATCTTTCTTTGAAAAATTACAATGAGTGGACTTTTGCCAATTTTTTATAAAAAATAAATGCTTCCAGCAATGTTATGCCCCAAATTCAAATTGAGGTCTGAAGATATCAACTAACTGGTTTTAAATATTATCAAATGAGTTTTAGTTTAGCTTAAAAAAAAAAAAAAGTTCACAACTGCATCAATCTTTTGATTTTGATTTGCTTAATTGGATTGTGGCTTTTAAGTGTCTGTATGGATTGTAATTTTAACTTCCTTTTTAAAAAATATCATTTTAACGTTAATTTTTTTTTAAATTATAAATTAATTTAAAATTAATTTTTAATAAATTTTAAATCAATAACTCAAATAACATTATTATTATTATTATTATTATTATTATTATTATTATTATTATTATTATTATTATTATTATTATTATTACTGCTTAGAGCTTGTTTAATTTAATGTTAGATACAATTAATACCAGATAACAAATAAATGTTTCTATTGGCTTGTGGTTGATAGTTAATAATAGCTAATTTATATTAAGTGTTTAATAAAATTTTATCTGGCTATTATTGTCAGTTTGTAAAATAACTGATGAAGGTATATGTATATATATAAAAAAGTAGATAAATAAAAATTAAATAATATAAGAAAATAATATTTTTTATCTTAAAAATAATAATTATTGATGGAAAATAACTCTAATTTCATAATTTTTTAAAATGTAGCCATTTAATTAGTATATTAACTAAACAGTAGCCATTGGGTACTTTTATCCAATAGATTTAGAGTAGCGGTTAGATATGAAATCTCCATCAAATTATTATTATTATTATTCAGAAAAGAAAGAAGCCAGAAAAGAAATTTTCTTGGAATCCAGCAAATGCAAGAACTGGTCAACAAAGCCGAACCAAAAATAAACGTCCAAACGGCATTACAAGATTTCTACACAACTGCTTGTAACCTTGTAGGATGAGATAATGCAATCACAGATAACAAACAAATATCAAAGAAGCAGCCATTTGAACAAAACAAAAAGAGACGAAGAAACCAAAGATCCCCACCCAATGCAGGCAAGGTAACTCTTGGATAATCTTGGGAAACTACAATATATCTACGACAAATTCTTACGACATGATTTCAATATTATTCAATTAAAATTTATGAATGATATATTTTTATATTATTATGCTTGACTTCACATCGTATACAAAGTAATTGAACTAACTGAGGAAAAATAACCCCACTAACCTCAATCATCCTCAATTTCAAATTTTCAATACCCAACCAAGAAAAAGAGTTTGCAGTCCAAACAACTTATCGATATTTTAGCCAACAGCCCAATCTCTATGGTTATTTCTATTCAAAGCTAATGATTTTTTAAGAATCTCTCTCTTCTCTCTCTCTCCCTGCATAGCTTTTATATTTTGTCATCTTGTATGTAAAAGACTATACCTTTTTGCTTAGAGTATTAATCCCATTAGGATGATGGGAACTGGGTTCATATCTATCTGGTTTCTTCCTCTGTTTTCTTTACTGGTTTTTGGTATCTCTTCTGCCCATTTCATTCCAATAAGATTTCCTACTCCAATCGCTCAGTTTCAGGCAGAGAAGGACTCTGTTTCTTCCCCAACTGGGCTTTACAAAGAGAAGTTCTTCACTCAAATACTTGATCACTTCAATTTCAATCCCCAGAGCTACCAAACATTTCAGCAGAGATATTTGATCAATGATACATTTTGGGGAGGCCCAAAGAAGAATGCTCCAATCTTCTTGTACACTGGAAATGAAGGAGAGATTGAATGGTTTGCTCAAAACACAGGATTCATGTATGACAATGCACCTCGCTTCAAAGCCCTAATTGTCTTTATTGAGGTATATATGCATAATTCAAATCTTGAATTTTGAAAATGAAATCTCTCTATATGGTCAGTTCTTGAAGCTTTGGCCTAGCTGATGAATTAATTAATGTGAAATTGCAGCATAGGTACTATGGAAAATCTATACCTTTTGGAGGTAATGAAGATGTTGCTAAAAGCAATGCAAGTACACTTGGTTACCTGAGTTCAACTCAGGCACTGGCTGATTATGCCACTCTCATCACTCATCTAAAGAACAATTTGTCTGCAACTGACTCCCCTGTGGTGGTTTTTGGAGGCTCCTATGGAGGAAGTAAGGCATTCTTTATTTATATATATATTGTCTTTTTTCTCCTTATAATATTAATATACATAGGTGTTGATGATTTTGAGATGGGAAGTTTGAGGAATCAGAGATATTTTCTTGGTTTTGCAGTGCTGGCTGCTTGGTTCAGGCTGAAATATCCTCATGTTGCCATCGGAGCCTTGGCTTCTTCTGCTCCAATTCTTGGCTTTGTGAACTTGACTTCTCCATATAGCTTCAGCAAAATCATCACCCAAGATTTTAGAGTACTCTCTCTCTCTCTCTCTCTCTCTCTCTCTCTCTCTCTCTCTCTCTCTCTCTCTCCATCCATGATATCATTGCCATTTGCATTTTATACTATAATCCTAAATCCAGTACCCCTCCAAATACTTTCAGCTTTGATTAAATAATTTTTACAAAATTTTTATATATATTCAGAAAATTTTTATTTAGATTAATTCATAAAAAATTCAATATATAAATTTATACCCTGAAAATTTTATTTTTCTAACCATTTTATCATTTTGCATGTTAAAATGGAAATCAGAGTGAGAGTGAGAATTGCTACAAAGTCCTAAAAGGATCATGGCAACAAATTGAAGACACAGCAAGTCAAAATGGAGGACTTGAAAAACTGCGCAACTCTTTCAAAATATGCAAGTAAGAGAAGCATTCTTAATATATATATATTTATAGTTTCTAGTTCGAATTTCGATCAGAGTGAATAATAATAATAATTTGGGTGTGTTGGTTTCAGGAATTATATTAGTGGGGGAGCTCTGGAGGGTTGGCTTTCCACTGCGTGGGTCTACACAGCCATGACTGATTATCCAACACCATCCAATTTCTTAAATCCCATGCCAGCCTATCCGGTGAAACAGGTTTCATTTTATTTTTTATTAATTAATTAATTTTTGCTAGTTGGGTTATTTAACTTTCCTACCAAATGATAGGAAAATAAATACGAACAGTTACATTAAATGGATATAAATAATTGCATATTAATAAAGAAATTTTAAAAATACTATATCATTTGGGCTTTAATATTAAAAAAAAAATAATTATTTTATTGAAATAATATCTTCTGATTAATACTCTTAATTAATTGATTCACTATAAATAGTCTGCTGATGGGGTAATTAATTAGTTTTTAAATAAATTTTATACTTATCCCTTTTTCTGACATTTTTTTTTTAAAAAATATTCTTTTCTTTTTTTGAAAGAGTTTCTATCATAGTATTTTTTTAGAAAAATAAATTTTATTTTATTAATAATTATTATTGGATAAATTGATAAGCCCTAATCTAATGATGAATATTGATGATAATATCTAATTTAATTTAAAATTGAAGAAAAGTGCAACTTACTCATAGCTTGGTCAGTGTATTACTTTTATTATTATTATTTTTAATATTTTTATTATTAAATATTTATTTAATTATTTTTTAATTTTTAAAAATAATTAATTATTTTTAATATTAGTTAATTTTATTATATTTTATTTCTTTAATATTTATTAATAATATGAAAATATAAAAATAATATTTTTATATTTTTAGTTTTATTTAATTATAATTTTCTAATTTTAATTTAAAATGTAAAAAAAAATTAATGTTTATAATTTTTAATTTTTATTAATTATATCAGAATAAAAAATATTTTTTTCCTTATTTAATTAAGTATAATTATTATAATTTTTAATTTTAATTAATTATATGAAAATATAAAATAATTTTTTTCATATTTCATTTTGATTAATAATATTTAATAATAAAAATGTTATTTTTATATTTTAATTTAATTAATTATAAAATACAAAATAATATTTAATATAAAAATAAAAAATTAAATATTTAATAAATGACACGTATAACACAAATTATTTGAACTAAATTAAAAATTAATCAAAAATTTTAAATTAAATTAACTAAAAATTAAAAATAAATTAAATTAAATTAAACCTCTTTAACAAATATATGGATAAATTGAGTTCTTTTTTTTTATTAGTTTTGTTTTTCATCTTCTTTGTATAGAGGGTAAAATGGTCATTAAATAGAGTAATTGGCTCTGCAAAATAGATGTGCAAGGCGATCGATGATCCAACGACTGGAAATGATACGTTTGCGAAGTTGTACGGTGCGGCTAATGTTTACTATAACTACACTGGAACCGCCACGTGTTTTGATCTCGACGATGATTCTGATACTCACGGACTCGGTGGATGGGGCTGGCAGGTACTTATTAAATTCCAAACACAATTGCCGCTAAAATATTTGCTAAATTATTGAGGATAAATGACTTTGGCAATATTAGGTATTATAGTCACTGTTAATCGTTTTAATAATGGTTAATTGTGAAATATTAATTATTAAATATTAATTATTTATATAATAATTTAAAATAAGAATATTTTATCTAAATAATTATTAAATTAATAATTAAATATAAAAATAGTAATATCATCAGAGTGATAAAAGGAATTTAATGTCCTGACTGAATAGAATATCCTTTTTCAATTAAAGTGGTATCAGAGCTTCTGAAAAGCTTGTGCGGTTCCGAGTTCGATTCTGCCCTTTGCACAAAATACAAACTCTGCTCTAAGAGCTGGGTTTAACACGTCTCGCGTAAGTGGAGCGTAGTGGGTTAGGCCTGAGTTGGTTAAAGTTATTAGTAATTAGGAGAGAAATATACTGAATATTGTTTCATTTTGCTAATGTAATATTATTTCATTATTAAAATATTCAAGAATTCCACTACAATAAAAAAGAATAAAAACCCTAAATCAGAATGAAGTACATTTACTAGCAACCTCACACTCACCGCTCTTCAATGGCATTTTAAATCACTACTCTCTCCTAAGAACCTTAACTAATAATTAATTTTGGGATTTTCTCAAATGATTAAAATAGAGAGAAATAAATAAATAAAAAAAAAAAAATATATATATATATATATATATATATATATATATATATATATATATATATATTTACGATTAACTCTTATTAAGATTTGTATTAGAGACCTTAAAGTCCTGGATACAACTCCGACATTAATGAGCTAAAGTTAATATGTAGAAAGAGATGAATTTCAATGATAGAGTGTGAATATTTCAATATTTGGCATGAGAAATTAAAGAGAGGAACAAATGATATGCTTTTAATGAGGAAGAGCATGGAAGAGAAAAAGTAAAAGATAAAGATGGATGGGAAATTTATAATTGGGTCTTTGAATTATACTTTAGCTTTTGGATTTAACAAAATTAATTTTTAGTCTCTAAGTTTTATATTATATTATACTTTATTACCTAAATTTGTAGAAATTAATTATTTAATCTCTGAATTTTTTTTTATTATATCACACTTTAGTTTTTATTATATTAATATATAGAACAATTTAATTTTGTTTTCAATGGATAAAATTATTATAAACATTAAAATTACAGGGATTCAATTATTCTATTTATTAAAATTAAAGAGACTAAATAATTAATTTTTAAAAATTTAAATATTAGGGAGTAATATAATATAAAACTTAGAGACTATATAATTAATTTTTTAAAATTCAAAGATTAAACTATAATATAGGGTAAATTCCTAACATGGAATGATGGGATAAGATGCACTCACGAGGTTATAGAGAAGATTTTTTTTTTTTTAAATAAACTTTTAATAATAAATCTTACTTTATGACATATTAGAATTTTTTTTACAATAAAATAGTGTTATATTAAAAAAGTTAAATGATGTTAGTATGTTTAATTATCTTTTAATTATAAACGAAATATATTCCAAAACACATATTTATCACAAAAGAAAACATACCTCTAAATTAAAAAAAAAAAAAACATAAAATCACATAATAATATTTTCCACATTATCTAAAATAATTATAGAGAAAGGCATGAGAGAGTATCCAAGAAATGCATGTTACTTCACATGCTAATGTTTGTGATGATAATGATTGTTTGTTAATAACTAAGATTACCTCTTTTGGAGCCGAAAATGATAATTGGATTTCCTTGCTCATCTTTACTTTGCCTATCTTGTCTTCTTCAACTCAAACATCTCGTTTATTGATGCTTTTCTTTATCATTTTTGAGTAATATGTAAAGTAATCATCTGTTTTCACGTTATAAAAATAAATTATCAGATAATTAGAGAGATTTGAATTCGAGATTTGTTCACTCTTCATACCTTAAAAATGAAGGAAGATGAATGGAAATATCTGGCTTTAAAGTAATAAAATCTAGCACATACACACATAGAGACAACTGTGGTTATTGTTGGAATTGTAGGCATGCACGGAGATGATACTTGTAACAGGAGGCAGCGATGAGGAAAGCATATTTCCGCCTTCCGACTGGAGCTACGATGCTAGGGCGAGTTCCTGCAAATTTTCCTTTGGTGTTGAGCCTCGACCCGATTGGATTCCTACAGAGTTTGGTGGCCATGTGGGTACATTATTTTCTATTTCCATTATTATTTCTTCATATTACTATGCATATATGTCATCCTTTCCTATATATTTGCCTAGTTTCAACTCAAGAATTTATGATATTTAAAATAATTTTATTAACTAAATTTCAAATCCTGTTAAGCTAAAATTAATGTAAATTTTGTCTTATTGTTTTGGGCAGAATATTAAGAGAGTGTTGAAAAGGTTTGGAAGTAATATAATCTTCTTTAATGGCTTAAGAGACCCTTGGAGTGGTGGGGGGTATGTTCTTTCCTTCTCCTCTCTTTCTCTTTGTGCCTATGAACTTGTAAGAGATGAAGATGAAACATGTAAAATCTTTTCTCAATGTTGTTCTTTGATGGGTATTATTGCAGGGTGCTAAGTGGTATATCCAAGAGCATAGTTGCCATAGTAGCAGAAAAAGGTTAGTGGATATATGAAATAATCTTGAAATTAAGTTAAATAAAATGAGATCAAATAATTAATTAAAATAGGATTTTTGATGGAACAGGGGCTCATCATGTAGACTTGAGATTTGCAACTAGTGAAGATCCAAAATGGCTTCAACAAGTGAGGAAAAGAGAGGTGAAGATCATTGCTAAATGGCTCTCAGAGTATTACCATGACTTGGCCCATACTTAATTCTAAACATCACATAAACACCCAGTGAGAAGAATGCTATAATCATCTTCCCCCAAAAAAAAAAAAAAAAAAAAAATCTCAAATTAGTTGAAAACTACATTTGGGGGATAGGGGATTGCAATAACACAAGTTAAATTTAGGTATTTTTTTCTTTTGTAGGTGCAGAATTGTATTTGACTTTCTATAATGAACAAAGTTCAAGAGAAGTTCAACTCCCTTTTGATTATTCAATTTTTTTTCTTTTGTATTTAAATAATTTTTTTTAAAAATAAACATTTATAATGACATGTAGGAAGATATTATTATATTTTAAGTATTATTATATTATTATCTCTATAATTGTTGTTATTCCCTTATTATTATTACTAAAAATCAATTAAATATTAAAATAAAAATAAAATAATAATTACTTATATAATATATTTTATTACACAACTAATTATGCACATAAGTTGATACCAAATGTATTTTAAGTAAACGTTTAAATCAATCTTCAAATGGGCTTTTCATTGAATTGAAAGTGTGATAATGAAGCCTTGACATTTGGATTTCTAGTCCAAAGGCCTAACACGTTTCTCATTTAGCATTCACAATTTCACTGGACTATTCTTGATATGGGACTCCACCCTCTAGGCCCATTGGATTGATTAGAAACCCTTAAGGAAAAAAAAAAAAATAACTTGCCTGCACATAGGGGAGAGCAGTTTTCGGTTTAAATCGAAAAATCAAACCGAACCGATTAATTCGGTTCAATCGGTTCGAATTTAAAATTTAATCAGTTCAGTTCGATTTATAATTTTGATAATTTCAGTTAATCGGTTTGGTTCGGTTATTTTTATAAAAAAATCAAAAAAACCGAACCGAACCGAAATTATTAATATATATAGGAAATAAAAAAAAATCAAACCAAATTGAATCGAACCGAAATCAAAGAAAACAGAACCGAACCTTAAGATTTTTGAGTTTTGATTTCTAATTTATTTTGTTTTTATGTTTTTATTATTTAGATTTAATGTTAAAAATATGAAATTTTATAAATTTCGGTTTGATCGGTTTAAAACCGAACCGAACCTATATTTATCGATTCGATTCGGTTCGATTTTCTCTTATCAATTGGTTTGGTTCGGTTTTTAAAATTTTTTATTTTTGATTTTCTATTTTATCGGTTCGGTTCGGAACCGAACCGACCGTTTGCACACCCTACCTGCACATATAACTTAAAATTTAAATTTTAAATATTTTACTTAATATAACTTAATATAATCTTTTACTTAATTAAATAATAATTTTAAAATAAATAAATAAGTCATAAATAATATATATTTACTTATTACTTTTAATTTATTTTAAATAAATTTTTTAACTTATAAATAAAATCAAATATCTTTTTAATTATCGTAATAAATTTACAAATAATAAGGTAACATAGACAAATACAGAAAAAGATTTTTTTTTTTTTAAAAAAAAAAAGAAGTTTTACTTTATTTGAACACATAGATTGAATCAGCTGGTCATACTCCAACCTTGAAAATCTTAAGCTGCCTAACAAATTAAAGGAGGGCATTTGAACCCAAAAAGACATGTACCCTACAAAAGCAAAATCCATTGTTGCCACATAATTATTTAATATATATATACACATATATCATCATTAGAAAAATAAAAGGGAATGTAATGTAAAAACATGTGTCTACCTTTTAAGGATAGTTTTGAAGTTCAAAGTTAGGCCAGGAATGAGACATGTCATGAGTCTACCCATTCAAACTTGGCAATTAGGGGGCGGTGGTCTCAAGTCTCAAGTCACTTTGAAATTTGAGGCACTGTGGACAAACAATTGCAATTGACTTGAAAAATACCAGAGTGTCCCATCCATTAACATCTGTGTCATAATCAATAATACAATTCTATAATTTCCACATGTTAATTAGGGAAAACAATCATTGCCCTATTTGGGCAGCAATTGATTTTTTTCTCAAGTGTTGAATTGAACCACAAATTAGAGGAGCAGACTAATAAAGTAACAATAATTATCTTCACAAAAAGTCTCCTTTTAAAGCTTGTTATTTAAAAAATATATTATTTAATATTTTAATTAAAATATATTTAAAAATAAAAGACATGCCTGTATCATACAACTTGTCTATTTGGGTTGAAATCTTGATTGGACCAAAGAAATAATTGATGCAAATTAAATGCGAGTGTATATGGACGGTGGATTTTCCACGTTGATTGATCTTCTTGTACTGCAAGGCGTGGGCAATTCAGATTTTTCTGAGGACTTTCTGCTTTTGTAGTTGGCTTGAGATAGGGGAC